>NW_023045893.1:0-49033 GCF_011762505.2 Arvicanthis niloticus
AAAAGTATTCGGAGAGAGTAGAGAAGAGAAGGGCATCGGGAGAGAGGAGAGAACAGATGTGCATCCAGAGAAAGGAGAGAACAGAAGTGCATCCAGAAAGAGGAGAAGACAGAAGGGCATCCAGAGAGAGGAGAGGACAGAACAGCATCCAGAGAGGGCAGAAGACAGAAGGGAATCCAGAGAGAGGAGAGCACAGAAAGAAATCCAGAGAAATGAGAGAACAGAGAGGCATCCAGAGAGAATATAGGACAGAAGGGCATCTAGAGAGATGAGAAAAGAGAAGGGCATCCAGCGAGAGGAGACGACAAGAAAAGAATCCAGAGAGAGGAGATAACAGAAGGACATCCAGAGAGAGGAGAGGACAGAAGGGCATCCAGAGAGAGGAGAATGAAGGAGGGCATCCAGAGAGAGTAGAGGACACAAGGGATCCAGAGAGAGGAAAGAGCAGAAATCCATCAAGAGAGAGGAGAAGAGAGAAGGCATCCATGGAAAGAAGTGGTCAGAAGGGCATCCAGAGAGAGAAGAGAACAGAAATGCATCCGGAAAGAGGAGAAGACAGAAACACATCCACAGAGAGAAGATAACAAAAGGACATCCAGAGAAGGAGTAGACAGAGCGAATACAGAGAGAGGAGAGAACAGAAAAGCATTCGGAGAGAGTAGAGAACAGTAGGCATCAGGAAAGAGGAGACAACAGATGTGCATCCAGAGATAGGAGAGAACAGAAATGCATCCAGAAAGAGGAGAAGACAGAAGGGCATCCAGAGAGAGGAGAGGACATAAAGGCATCCAGAGAGAGCAGAACACACAAGGGAATCCAGAGAGAGCAGAGAACAGAATGGCATCCAGAGAGAGGAGAGAGCAGAAGGGCATACAGAAAGAGGAGAAGATGGTAGGGCATCCAGAGAGAGGATAGAACAGAAGGGCATCCAGAATGCAGAGAGAACAGAAGGGCATCAAGGGAGAGGAGAAGACAGAAGGGAATCCAGAGAGAGGTGAGAAGAGAAGAGCATCCAGAGAGAGGAGAGAACTGAATGGCATCCATAGAGAGAAGAAGAGAGTAGGGCATCTGCAGAGAGGATTGTACATAAGGGCTTCCAGAGAGAGGAGAGAGAAGAAGGGCATCTAGGGAGAGGAGAAGACAGAAGGGAAGCCGGAGAGACGAGAGAACAGAAGGGCATAATTAGAGAGGGGAACACAGAAGGGCATCCATAGAGAGGAGATGACAGAAGGGTTTCCAGTCGGAGCAGAAGAAAGAAGGGCATCCAGAGAGAGGAGAGGACAGAATGATCTCCAGAGAGAAGAGAGAAAAGAAGGGCATCCAGAGAGAGGAGAGGGCAGAAGGGCATGCACAGAAAAGAGTAAAGAAGGCCATATAAAGAGATGAAGAGACAGAATGGCATCTAGAGAGAGGAGAGAATAGGAGGGCATAAAGAGAGGGGAGAAAACAGGAGGTCTTCCAGAGAGAGGGGAGAAAAGAAGGGCATCCAGAAAGAGGAGAAGAGAGAAGGAATCTAGATGGAGAAGAGGACAGACTGGCATCCAGAGAGAGGAGAGAACAGAAGGGCATCCAGAGAGAAGAGGTCACAAGGGCATCCAGAGAGAGGAGAGAACAGAAGGTTATCCAGAGAGAGGAGAGGACAGAATGGCCTCTAGATAGAGCAGAGAACAGAAGGGCATCCAGAAAGAGGAGAACACAGAAGGGCATTGGGAGATAAAAGAAGACAGAAGGGCATCCAGAGAGAGGAGAGGACAGAATTTCCTCCAGATAGAAGACAGAGCAGAAGGGCATCCAGAGATTGGAGAAGAAAGATGGGCATCCACATAAAATAGTACAGAAGGCCATACATAGAGAGGAGAAGACAGTAGGGCAATGGGAGATAGGAGAAGACAGAAGGGCATCCGGAGAGAGGAGAGGAAAGAAGGACATCCACATAAAATAGTACAGGAGGCCATACAGAGAGAAGAGAAGACAGAAGGGCATCTAGATAGAGGAGAGAACAAAAGGGCATCCAGAAAGAGTAGAGAAAAGAAGAGCACACAGAGAAAGAGAAGACAGAAGCGAATTCAGAGAGAGGAGAGAACAGAAGGGCATTGGGGGAGAGGAGAAGACAGAAGGGCATCCAGAGAGAGATGACAGAAGGGCATCCAGAGAGAGGAGAAGACGGAAGGGCATCCAGAGAGAGAAGAGGATAGAAGTTCATCCAGAGAGAAGAGAAGACAGAAGGGAATCCAGAGAGAGGAGAGAACAGAAAGCCTTCCAGAGAGAGGAGAAGACAGAAAGGCATCAAGAGAGAGGAGAGAACAGAAGTACATTCAGAGAGAAAAGAGATCAGAAGGGCATCCATGGAGAGTGGAGTTCAGAAGGGCATCCGGAGAGAGGAGAGGACAGAAGGGCATCATTAGAGGAGAAAACCGAAAGGCATCCACAGAGAGGAGAGAACAGAAGGTCATCCAGAGTGTGGAGAAGAAAGGAGGGCATCCTGAGAGAGAGTAGAGAATTGAATGTTATCTAGAGAGTAGAGAAGACAGAAGTACATCCAGAGAGAGGAAAGAACGTAATAGCATCGAGAGAAAATACAGGACAAAATGGCATGTAGAGAGAGCAGAGAGCAGAAGGGTATCCAGAAAGAGAAGCAGACAGAAGGGCATCAGGAAATAGGAGAAGACAGAATGGCATCCAGAGAGAGGAGAGGACAGAATGGCCTACAGAGAGAGGAGAGAACAGAATTGCATCCTGAGAGGGGAGAAGACAGAAGGGCTTCCCGAGAGAGGAGAGAACAGAAGGGCATCCCGAAAAAGGAGAAGAGAGAAGGCATCCAGATGGAGAAGAGGAGAGACAGGCATCATGAGAAAGGAGAGGACAGAAGGGCATCCATGGAGAGGAGAGGACAGAAAGGCATCTAGAGAGAGCAGAGAACAGAAGTGCATCTAGAAAGAGGAAAAGAGAGGACATTGGGTGATACGAGAAGACAGAAGGGCATCCAGAGAGAGGAGAGGACAGAATGGCCGCCAGAGAAAAGAGAGAGCAGAAGGGCATGCAGAGAGAGAGAGGACAGAAGGACACCCACAGAAAAGAGTATAGAATGCCATACAAAGAAGGAAGAGAGAAGGGCATCTAGGTAGAGGAGAGAACAGAAGGGCATCTAGAGAGTGGAGAGAAAAGAAGGACATCCAGAGAGAGGAGAGGACAGAAGGACATCCAGAGTGAGGAGAGAACTGAAGGACATCCAGAGAGAAGATAAGATAGAAGGGCTTTCAGAGAGAGGAGAGAACAAAAGGGCATCCGGAAGAAAAGAGAGAAGGCATCCAGATGGAAAAGAGGACAGACGGGCACCCTGAGAGAGAAGCGGACAGAAGGGTATCCAGGGAGAGAAGAGAAGAGAAGTGCATCCAGAGAGATGAGAGGACAGAAGGGCATCTAGAGAGAGCAGAGAACAGGAGGTCATCCAGAGAGATGAGAGGACAGAAGGGCATCTAGAGAGAGCAGAGAACAGGAGGGCATCCAGAGAGAGGAGAGGACAGAAGGGCATCCACATAAAAGAGTACAGAAGGCCATACAGAGAGAGGAGAAGACACAAGTTCATCTAGATAGAGGAGAGAACAGATGGGCATCTAGAGAGAGGAGAGAACATAAGGGCATCCAGAGTGAGAAGAGGAGAGAGGGGCATCAAGAAAAAGGGCAGAACAGAATGGCATCCATAGATAAGAGAAGACAGAAGGGAATCCATATATAGGAGAGAACAGAAGGGAGTTCAGAGAGAGAAAGAGAGCAGAAGGGCATCCATAGAGAGAAGAAAACAGAAGGGAATCCAGAGTGAGGAGAAAATTGTCGGGCATCCAGAGAGAGGAGAAGATAGAAGGGCATCGGTAGAGACAAGAGAAGAGAAGGGCATAGAGAGAGAGGAGAATACAGAAGGGCATCCAGAGAAAGTAGAGGACAGAAGGACATCCAGAAACAGGAGACCACAGAAGGGCATCCAGAGAGACGAGAGAACAGAGAGGAATCCAGAGAGAATAGAGGACAGAAGGAAATGTAGAGAGAAGAGAGAACAGAATGGCATCCAGTGAAAGAAGAGAGCAGAAGGGCATCCAGAGAGAGGAGAGAACAAAAGAGCATCCAGAGAGAGGAGAAGACAGAAGGGAAGCTGGAGAGATGAGAAAACAGAATGGCATAGGGAGAGAAAAGAAGACAGAAAGGCATCCAGAGAGAAAAGAGGAAAGAAGGGCATCCAGAGAGAGGAGAGAGCAGAAGGGCATCCAGAGAGACGAGAAGACAGAAGGGCATCCAGAGAGAGGAGAGGATAGAAGGGCATCAAGAGGGAGGAGAAGACAGAAGGGCATCAAGAGAGAGGAGAAGACAGAAGGGAAGCTGGAGAGATGAGAAAACAGAATGGCATAGGGAGAGAAAAGAAGACAGAAAGGCATCCAGAGAGAAAAGAGGAAAGAAGGGCATCCAGAGAGAGGAGAGAGCAGAAGGGCATCCAGAGAGACGAGAAGACAGAAGGGCATCCAGAGAGAGGAGAGGATAGAAGGGCATCAAGAGGGAGGAGAAGACAGAAGGGCATCAAGAGAGAGGAGAAGACAGAAGGGAATCCAGAGAGAGGAGAGAACAGAAATGCATCCAGAGAGAGGAGAAGACACAAGGGCATCCGGAGAGAGGAGAGAACAGAAGTGCATCCGGAGAGAGGAGAGAACAGATTTTAATCCAGAGAGAGGAGAGGACAGAAGGGCATCCAGAGAGACAAGAGAACAGAGAGGAATCCAGAGATAATAGAGGACAGAAGGGCATCTAGAGAGAGGATAGAAGAGAAGGGCATCCAGCAAGAGAAAGAGACAAAAAGGGAATCCAGTGAGAGGAGGGAACAGAAGGGCATCCAGAGAGAGGAGAGGACAGAAGGGCATCCAGAGAGAGGTGAGGAAAGAATGGCATCCAGAGAGAGGAGACTGAAGAAAGGCATCCAGAGAGAGGAGAAAACAGAAGGGTATACATGGAGACGAGAGTTCAGAAGGGCATCCAACGAGAGGAGAAGGTCATCGAGTGAGTGGAAGACAGAAACACATACACAGAGATGGGAAAACAGAAGGGCATCCAGAGAGCACAGAAGACAGAAGGGCATCAAGAGAGAGGAGAGGAAAAAAAGAGCATCCAGAGAGAGGAGAGCACAGAAGGGCATCCAGAGAGATGAGAGAACAGAGAGATATCCAGAGCGAATAGAGGACAGAAAGGCATCTAGAGAGAGGAGAGAAGAGAAGGACATCCAGAGAGAGGAGAGGACAGAAGGGAATCCAGAGAGAGAAGAGATCAGAAGGGCATCCAGAGAGAGGAGTGTGAAGAAGGCCATCTATAGAGAGAAGAGGACAGAAATGATCCAGAGAGAGGAGAGAACAGAAAGCCATCCAGAGAGAGAAGACCGAAGGGCATCCATAGAGAGGAGAGGACAGAAGGGCATCCAGAGAGAGGAGGGAACAGAAGGGCATCCAGAGAGAGGAGAAGACAGAAACACATCCACATAAAGGGGAGAACAGAAGGGAATTCAGAGCACAGAGAAGACAGAAATGCATCCAGGGAGAGTAGAGAATAGAACGGTATCCAGAGAGCGGGTAAGAAAGAAGAACATCCAGAGATAGGAGAGAACATAAGGGCATCCAGAGAGAATAGAGGATCAAAGGGCATCTAGAGAGAGGATAGAAGAGACGGGCATCCAGTGAGAGGAGAAGACAAAAAAAGAATCCAGACAGAGGAGAGAACAAAAGGGCATCCAGAGAGAGGAGAGGACAGAAGTGCATCCAGTGAGAGGTGAGGAAACAAGGGCATCCAGAGGGAGGAGACTGAAGAAGGGCATCTAGAGAGAGGAGAGGACAGAAGGGTTCTAGAGAGAGGAGAGAACAGAAAGCCATCCAGAGAGAGGAGAAGACAGAAGGGCATCCATGGAGAGGAGTGGTCAGAATGGCATCCAGAGAGAGGAGAGAAGAGAAGGGCATCGAGAGAGGAGAAGACAGAAACACATCCACAGAGAGGGGAGAACAGAGGGCATCCAGAGAGCATAGAAGACAAAAGGGCATCCAGAGAGAGGAGAGCACAGAAGGGCATCCAGAGAGACGAAAGAACAGAGAGGCATCCAGAGAGAATAGAGGACAGAAAGGCATCTAGAGAGAGGAGAGAAGAAAAGGGCATCCAACGAGAGGAGAAGACAAAACGGGAATCCAGAGAGAAGAGAGAACAGAAGGGCATCCAGAGAGAGAAGAGGACAGAAGGGCATCCAGAGAGAGGAGAGGACAGAAGGGCATCCAGAGAGAGGAGAGGACAGAAGGGCATCCAGAGAGATGAGAAGACAGAAACACATCTACAGGGAGGGAGAACAGAAGGGCATCAAGAGCGCAGAGAAGACAGAAGTGCATCCAGGGAGAGTAGAGAATAGAACGGTATCCAGAGAGCGCAGAAGACAGAAGAACATCCAGAGATAGGAGAGAACATAAGGGCATCCAGAGAGAATAGAGGACAGAAGGGCGTGTAGAGGAGTAGACAACAGAAACGTATCCAGAAAGAGGTGAAGAGAGATGGGCATCTTGAGACAGGAGAAGACAGAAGGGCTTCCAGAGTTAGGAGTTGACAGAATGGCCTCCAGAGAGAAGAGAGAAAAGATGGGCATCCAGAGAGAGAAAAGGTCAGAAGGGCATCCAGAGAAAAAAGTAAAGAAGGCCATACAGAGAGATGAAAAGACAAAAGGGCACATAGATAGAGGAGAGAACAGAAGGGCATCTAGATAGAGGAGAGAACAGAAGAGCAACCAGAGGAAGGAGAAGACAGAAGGGCATTCAGAGAGGAGAGAGGACAGAAGGACATCCCAGAGGAGAGAACGGAAGTGCATCCAGAGAGATGAGAGATCAGTAGAGTATCCAGAAAGAGGAGAGAACAGATGCCCATCCAGAAAGAGCAGAAGAGTGAAGGACATCCAAAGAGAGAAGAGGACTGAAGGGCATTTGGAGAGAGAACATAGAAGGGCATCTAGAGAGATGAGAAGACAGAAGGGTATCCATAGTGGGGGAAAATTGTCGGGAATCCAGAGAGAGGAGAAGACAGAAGGACATCGGGAGAGACGAGAGAAAAGAAGGGCATAGGGAGAGTGGAGAAGACAGAACGACATTAGGAGACAGTAGAGGACAGAAGGGCATCGAGAGAGAGGAGAGCACAGAAGGACATGTAGAGGTGTAGAGAACAGAAAGGTATCCAGAAAGAGGAGAAGAGAGAAGGGCATCAGGAGATAGGAGAAGACAGAAGGACTTCCAGAGAGAGGAGTTGAAGAATGGCCTCCATAGAGAAGAGAGAAAAGAAGGGCATCCAGAGAGAGAAGAAGTCAGAAGGTTATCCAGAGAAAAGAATAAAGAAGGTCATACAGAGAGAGGAGAAGACAGAAGGGCACATAGATAGAGGAGAGAACAGAAAGGCATCTAGATAGAGGAGAGAACAGAAGGGCATCCAGAAAGAGGAGAGACCAGAAGGGCAACCAGAGAAAGGAGAAGACAGAAGGGCATCCAGAGAGGGGAGAGGACAGAAGGACATCCAAGAGGAGAGAACAGAAGCACATCCAGACAGATGAGAGAACAGTAGAAAATCCAGAAAGAGGAGAGAACAGAAGCCCATCCAGAAAGAGCAGAAGAGTGAAGGATATCCAAAGAGAGAAGAGGACTGAAGGGCATTTTGAGAGAGGAGAACATAGAAGGGCATCTAGAGAGATGAAAAGACAGAAGGGTATCCAGAGTGGGGAGAAAATTGTCGGGAATCCAGACAGGAGAAGACAGAAGAACATCGGGAGAAACGAGAGAACAGAAGAGCATAGGGAGAGTGGAGAAGACAGAATGGCATCGGGAAAGAGTAGAGGACAGAAGGGCATTGAGAGAGAGGAGAGCAAAGAAGGACATCCAGAGAAACGAAAGAACAGAGAGGCACCCAGAGAGAATATAGGACAGAAGGGCATCTAGAAAGAGGAGAAAAGAGAAGGGCATACAGTGAGAGGAGAAGACAAAAAAAGAATCCAAGTAGAGGAGAGAACAGAAGTGCATCCAGAGAGAGGAGAGGACAGAAGGGCATCCAAAGAGATGAGAGGGCAGAAGAGAATCCGTAGATTAGAGAGGACAAAAGGGCATTCCAAGAGAGGAGAAGACAGAAGGGCATCTGGAGAGAAGATAGAACAGAAGGGCATAGAGAGAGAAGAGAGAACAGAAGGGCTTCCAGAGAGAGAAGAGCACAGAAGGGCATCCAGAGAGATGAGAGAACAGAGAGGAATCCAGAGAGAATAGAGGACAAATGGGCATCTAGAGAGAGGATAGAAGAGAAGGGCATCCAGCGAGAGGAGAAGACAAAAAGGGAATGCAGAGAGAAAAGAGAACAGAAGGGCATCCAGAGAGAGGAGAGAACAGAGGAGCATCCAGAGAGAGGAGAGACCAGAATGACATTAAGAGAGAGAGGAGAAGACAGATGCCCTTCTGTCTTCTCCTCTCTCCTGATGCCCTTCTGGTCTCTCCTCTCTCCGAATGCCCTTCTGTTCACTCCTCTCTCTGTATTCCCTTCTGTCTTCTCCTGCTCTGGATGCCCTTCTCTTCTCTCCTTTTTCTGGATGGCCTACTGTTCTCTCCTCTATCTAGATGCTCTTGTGTGTTCTCATCTCTCTTTATGGCCTTCTGTACTATTTTATGTGGATGCTCTTCTTTGCTCTCCTCTCTGGATGCCCTTCTGTCTTCTCCTATCTCCCGATGCCCTTCTGTTCTCTCCTCCCTTTGGATTCCCTTCTGTCTTCTCCTCTCTCTGGACGACCTTCTGTTCTCTCATTTTTCTGGATGCTGTTCTGTTCTCTCCTATCCCCAGATGCCCTTCTGTCTTCTCATCTCTCTGGATGCTCTTCTGGACTCTCCTCTCTCTGCATGCCCTTCTGTTCTTTCCTCTCTCTGGATACTCTTCTGTCTTTTCCTCTCTTTGGATGCTATTATATCCTCTCCTCTCTCTGGATGCCCTTCTGTCTTCTCCTCTCTCTGGATGCACCTCAGTTCTCTCCTTTTTCTGGATTCCCTATTTTTCTTTTCCTCTCTCTGGATGCCATTCTGTCATCTCCTTTCTCTGTGGATGACTTTCTGTATTCTCCTCTCTCCCGATGCCCATCTGATCTTTCCTCTTTCCCAATGCCCTTCTGTTCTCTCCTCTTTCTGGATTCGCTTCTGTATTCTCCTTCTCTGGATGCCCTTCTGTTCTCTCCTCTCTCTGGATGCCCTTTTGTCCTCTACTATCTGGATGCCCTTCTGTTCTGTCCTTTCCCTGGATGCCCTTCTGTTCTCTTCTCTTTATGGATGTCCTTCTGTCCTCTCCTCTCTGGAGGCCCTTCTGTCTTCTACTCTCTCCATATGCCCTTCTATTCTCTCCTCTCTTTGGATTCCCTTCTGTCTTCTCTCTCTGTATGGCCTTCTGTACTATTTTATGTGGATGCCCTTTTTTGATCTCCTCTCTATGGATGCACTTCTGTCTTCTCCTATCTCCCGATAGCCTTCTGTCTTCTCCTTTCTCTGGATGCCCTTCTGTTCTGTGCACTCTTTAGATGCACTTCTGTACTCTCTTCTCTCTGGATGAACTTCTGTTCTCTTCTCTCCCTGAATGCCTTCTGTACTCTCCTCTCTCAGGATGCCCGTTGGTCTTCTTCTCCATTTGGATGCCTTCTCTCTTCTTCTCTCTCTGGATGCCCTTCAGTCTTCTCCTCTCTATGGATGCACTTCTGTTCTCTGTTCTTTTTTGTTTCCCTTTCTTTTTTCTTTTCCTCTCTCTGGATGCCCTTCTGTCCTCTCCTATCTGCTGATGCCCTTCTGTCTTCTCCTGTTTTTGGATGCCCTTCTGTTCTCTGCCCTCTCTAGATGCCCTTCTGTCCTCTCTTCTCTCTGAATGCCCTTTTGTTCTGTTCTCTCCATGAATGCCTTCTGTCCTCTCCTCTTTCAGGATCCCTGTAGGTCCTCTTATCCATCTGGATGGCTTCTCTCTTCTCCTCTTTCTGGATGCCTTTCTGTCTTCTCCTCACTCTGGATGCCCTTCTGCTCTCTCCTCTCTCGGATGCCCTTCTGTTCTCTCCTCTATCTAGATGCCCTTCTGTCTTTTCCTCTATCTAGATGCCCTTCTGTCTTCTCCTCTCTATTGGTAACCGTCTGTTCTCTCCTCTATCTGGATGCCCTTCTCTTCTCTTCTCTCTCTGGATTCCCTTCTGTCTTCTCCTCTGTCTTGATGACCTTCTGTTCTCTCCTCTTTCTGGATGCTCTTCTGTTCTCTCCTCTCTCAGGATGCTCTTCTGTCTTCTCGTCTCTCTGGATGCTCTTCTGGTCTCTCCTCTCTCTGTATGCCCTACTGTTCTCTCCTCTCTCTGGATTCCCTTCTGTCTTTGCCTCTCATTGGATGCCATTCTATCCTCTCTTATCTCTGGATTCCCTTCTGTCTTCTCCTCTCTCTGGATGCTGTTCTATGCTCTCCTTTCTCTGGATGCCCTTCTGTCTTCTCTCTCTGGATGCACTTCTGTTATCTCCTCTTTCTGGATTTCCTATTTTTCTTTTCCTCTCTCTGGATGCCCTTCTGTCATCTCCTCTCTCTGGATGACCTTCTGTCTTCTCCTCTCTCCCAATGCCCATCTGTTCTCTCCTCTCTCTGGATGCCGTTCTGTCATTTCCTCTCTCTGGATGACCTTCTGTCTTCTCCTCTCTCCCGATGCCCATCTGTTCTCTCCTCTCTCCGAATGCCATTCTGTTCTCTCCTCTCTCTGGATTCACTTCTGTCTTCTCCTTCTGTGGATGCCCTTCTGTTCTCTCCTCTTTCTGGATGCCCTTTTGTCCTCTTCTCTCTGGATGCCCTTCTGTTCTGTCCTCTCCCTTGATGCCCTTCTGTTCTCTTCTCCTTATGGATGCCCTTCTGTCTTCTCCTCTTTGGAGGCCCTTCTGTCTTCTTCTCTCTCTGAATGCCCTTCTGTTCTCTTCTCTCTTTGGATTCCCTTCTGTATTCTCTCTCTGTATGGCCTTCTGTACTATTTTATGTGGATGACCTTTTTTGCTCTCCTCTCTATGGATGCACTTCTCTCTTCTCCTATCTACTGATAGCCTTCTGTCTTCTCCTCTCTCTGGATGCCATTCTGTTCTCTACTCTCTCATTGGATGGCCTTCTCTTCTCTCCTCTCTCCAGATGTCTTTCTGTTCTCTCCTCTATCTAGATGCCTTTCTGTCTTCACCCCTCTCTGTATGGCCTTCTGTACTATTTTATTTGGATGCCCTTCTTTGCTCTCCTCTCTCTGGATGACCTTCTATCTTCTCCTATCTCCCGATGCCCTTCTGTTCTCTCCTCTCTCTGGATTCCCTTCTGTCTTCTCCTCTCTCTTGATGACCTTGTGGTCTCTCCTCTTTCTGGATGCTCTTCTGTTCTCTCCTCTGTGCAGATGCCATTCTGTCTTCTCCTCTCTCTGGATGCCCTTCTGGTCTCTCCTCACTCTGGATGCCCTTCTGTTCTCTCCTCTCTCTGGATTTTCTTCTGTCTTTTCCTCTCTCTGTATGCCATTCTATCCTCTCCTCTCTCTGGATGCCCTTCTGTCTTCTCCTCTCTTTGGATGCACTTCTGTTCTCTGCTTTTCTGGATTCCCTATTTTTGTTTTACTATCTCTGGAAGCCTTTCTGCCATCTCCTCTCTCTGGATGACCTTCTGTCTTCTCATCTCTCCTGATGCCATTCTGTTCTCTCCTCTGTCCGAATGCCCTTCTGTTCTCTCCTCTCTCTGGATTCGCTTCTGTCTTCTCCTTCTCTGGATGTTCTTCTGTTCTCTCCTCTCTCTGGATGCCCTTTTGTCCTCTTTTCTCTTGATGCCCTTTTCTTCTGTCCTCTCCCTTGATGCCCTTCTGTGTTGGGCCTTGGACGAGGTAACTCCATTTAACCTGTTACCTTCAGTCACGTAAGGCACAGGTAGGGGCATGATTAACAAGTCTCTACCTCCAGAGATTTAAATATTAATGAATTATCAAAAGGCCAGGGGCATAGCTAATTAAGTTATTCCCTCCCCTTTCTCCCATCCCTATAAGACTGGTCTCCCCTGGCTTTTGGGGGTAAGGGGAAGCGTACCAGTTGCGCCCATTCACCACGCCATGAACAATAAACGCTTTGGAAAAACGAACTCCACATGTCCATGGTCTCTCTGCCTGATTCCCAGCTTTTGGAACCCTGGAACCTTGCCGATGCAGCCACTGGCTCGCCCACCAACAGATGCATGAATGTGGGATCCTCCGCTGGCAGCTCGGGAAGCCCTGATGCCGGACCGCCCTGAGACTCTGTCGCTGGACTCCCTCCCCCCTCCCCCCACCCTCGAGATTTCTGCCCAAAACTTCTGTTCTCTTCTCTTTATGGATGCCCTTTTGTCCTCTGCTCTCTGGAGGCCCTAATGTCTTCTCCTCTCTCCAAATGCCCTTCTGTAGTCTCCTCTCTTTGGATTCCTTTTTGTCTTCTCGTCTCTCTGTATGCCCTTCGGTCCTCTCTTCTCTCTGGATGCCCTTCTGTTCACTTCTCTCCCTGAATGCCTTCTGTACTCTCCTCTATTAGGATCCCGTTGGTCCTCTTCTCCATTGGATGCCTTCTCTCTTCTCCTCTCTCTGGATGCCCTTCTGTATTCTCCCTTCTCTGGATGCACTTCTGTTCTCTCCTCTTTCTGGATTCCCTATTTTTCTTTTCCTCTCTCTAGATGCCCTTCTGTCTTCTCCTCTCTCTATGGAATTCAGTACTATTTTATGTAGATGCCCTTCTTTGCTCTCCTCCCTCTGGATGCCCTTCTGTCTTCTCCTCTCTCCTGATGCCCTTCTGTTCTTTCCTCTCTCCGAATGCACTTCTGTTCACTCCTCTTTCTGGGTTTGCTTCAGTCTTCTCCTTCTCTGGATGCCCTTCTGTCCTCTCCTTTTTCTGGATGCCATTCTATCCTCTCCTCTTTCTGGATGCCCTCCTGTCTTCTCCACTCTCTGATGCCATTCTGTTCTCTCTTCTCTGGGGATGTCCTTCTGTCCTCTCCTCTCTCTAGATTCCCTTCTGTATTCTCCTATCTCCCGATGCCCTTTGGTTCTCTCCTGTTTCTGGATGCCCTTCTGTTCTCTCCTCTCTCCACATACCCTTCTGTCGTCTCCTCTGTCAGGATGCATTTCTGTTCTCTCCTCTCTCTGCATTTTCTATTTTTCTTTTCCTCTTTCTGCATGCCCTTCTGTCTACTCCTCTCTCTGGATGCACTTCTGTTCTCTCCTCTTTCTGTATTCCCTATTTTTCTTTTCCTCTCTCTGGATGCCCTTCTGTCATCTCCTATCTCTGGATGACCTTCTGTCCTCTCCTCTCTCTTGATGCCCTTTTGTCCTCTTTTCTCTGGATGCCCTTCTGCTCTGTCCTCTCCCTGGATGCCCTTCTGTTCTCTTCTCTTTATGGATGCCTTCTATCCTCTCATCTCTGGAGGCCCTACTGTCTTCTCCTCACTCCAAATGCCCTTCTGTTCTCTCCTCTCTTTGGATTCCCTTCTGTCTTCTTCTCTCTTTGTATGGCCTTCTGTACTATTTTATGTGGATGCCCTTCTTTGCTCTCCTCTCTGTGGATGCCCTTCTGTCTTCTCCTATCTCCCGATGCCATTCTGTTCTCTCCTCTCTCTGGATGCCCTTCTGTTCTCTCGTCTCTCTGGCTTCCCTTCTGTCTTCTCCTATCTCCTGATGCCCTTCTGTATTCTTCTCTTTCTGGATACCCTTCTGTCTTCGCCTCTCTCTGGATGCCCTTCTGCTCTCTCCTCTCTCTGGATCCTTTCTGTTCTCTCCTCTCTCTGGATGTCCTGCTGTCTTCTCCTCTCTCTGGATACCCTTCTACTCTCTCCTCTCTCTGGACGCCCTTCTGTTCTCTCCTCTCTCTGGATGCTCTTCTGTTCTCTCATCTCTCTGCACGCCCTTCTGTCTTCTCCTCTCTCTGGATGCCCTTCTGGACTCTCCTCTCTCTGGATGCCCTTCTGTCTTCTCCTATCTCCCGATGCCATTCTGTTCTCTCCTCTCTATGGATTCCCTTCTTTCTTCTCCTGTCTCCGGATGCCCATCTGTTCTCTCTTCTCTCATGATGTCCTTCTGTCCTCTCCTCTCTCTGGATTCCCTTCTGTCTTCTCCTCTCTCTGTATGCCCTTCTGTTCCCTCCTCTTTCTGGATGCCCTTCTGTTCTCTCCTCTGCCTAGAGGACCTTCTGTCTTCTCCTCTTTGTTGGACTTTCTGTACTATTTTATGTGGATGTCCTTTGCTCTCCTCTTTCTGAATGCGCTTCTGTCTACTCCAACTCCCGATGTGCTTCTGTCTTGTCCTTTCACTGGATGCCCTTTTGTCTTCTCTTCTCTATTGATGCACTTCTGCTCTCTTCTTTCTCTGGACGTCCATCTGTTCTCTCCTCTCTATGGATGCCCTACTGTCTTCTCCTCTCTCTGGATGCTCTTCTACTCTCTCCTCTCTATTGATGACATTCTGTTCTCTCCTCTTTCTGGATGCCATTCTCTTCTCTCTCTTCTCTCAGGATGCCACTCTGTCTGCTTCTCTCTCTCTCAATGCCCTTCCAGGCTCTACTCTTAACTGGATGCCCTTTTTTTCTCTTCTCTCTCTGGATACCCTTCTGTCTTCTCCTCTCTCTGGATGCCATTCTGTCCTCTCCTTTCTCTGGATGCCCTTCTGTATTCTCTCTCTGTATGCACTTCTTTTCTCTCCTCTTTCTGGATTCCCTATTTTTCTTTTCCTCTCTCTTTTTTTTTTAAATTTTTTTTATTAGATATATTATTTACACTTCAGATGGCATCCTCTTTTCCCATTTCCTCACCCCCACCCCCCTTAGGAAACCCTTATCCCAAGCCCCCTTTTCCTTTTTGCATTTATACATTTTTTAAAAATAATGTTAATCATAGGCTTTATACGTTTGGAATTGTTCAATCAGAGGTGTAACCCACTGACCAACCTAGATATAACAACTATCTTTGAATGGTGGAGATACTTGAACCTCTGCCTCCCTGTCTCCCCCTCTTTCTCTCTTTCTTCACCTAGCTTCTCCTCTCTTTCTTCTTCTCCTCTTCTTACTCCTTTTCTTCTTCTCAGTACTCCTCCTACCTTAGCTCTTCCTACACATCACCTTTCCTGTTAAAATGAAACTTTTCTCTCAAAATACAATTAGAACATAATTATGCCAATTTGTACCAATGAGGTACAGGATAGTCCTAATACCCAGTCCATCCTTTTGTTGACTAACCAGCTCCTCTGTCATCTATTCTAACTAAAACTTGTAGTTCTGATCCTGGCTTTAGGATGAATGTCAGCTGATGACCATCCACTCAAGTCTTTTCTCTTAAGGTCAATAGCTATATGTTTTCAACCCCATCAGAAATCCAGAATGACTGAGTTAACTATAATTGTGGGAAGCACAAATCATAGTTACTAAAACTTAGCCAATTTACAGAGACCTCTGAACACCTGGACACTCGCTCTACTTTAAAACATCAGGGCATCTGTTCTTCTGCCTTCTGGCCCAGGATCATCTGACAGACCTTAGTGCTGCAGAATTATTAAGGGCTGATTACTCTGTCTAGGCAGATATAATAAGTCGACTATTCTGCAAGTGTGTCCTTTTATGGACAGTAATTTGTCTGTAGAAGGAAAGTGGCAATTCTTGCCCAGTGGCTGTCTCACCACAACTGGAGTAACTCCAAGAATGCTCAATTTCTTCTTAGAATTCAATATAGGAAGCTGTCCGGAGCAGACAGGTCTCTAATGAAAATGAACATTAATACTGAAATGTTTGTCATGTCAATTCTAGGGATTTCTGATGTTTTGAAAACCAGCTATCCATGTAAGGTAATCTGGACTGTTGCTTGTTAACTCCACTCAGCTATTTCTAAATAAAACATAGAGAGCACCCTTGTAATAAACTCCAAGCCATGAATTTGCTATAGTCCCTTAACTCACAGGCTGGCCATCTCAACTCAGTTAAAAAAGTTAAAGAAGGACTGGGTCTAAGCTTTGTATTCCTAAATGTGTTATACTGGTACAATGCCTATGGGAGTAACAATATTCATCTCACTCTTATATCACTAAGAAGCTCATGCCAATGAAAATCTTAAAGTTTGTAAACAAAGTAAATTGGTGCCATTTAAGAATTTATATCTTCATCTTGATATTAATTATACAGATTTCTACTAATAGGTTATGGCTATGCAATAAACCCTAGCTAATCCTCTCTATTCCGACAAAACCACTAGTTTTCCCTAGAGAGACAGCCCAACCTTTACCACCTTAGTCCCCAAGCCCAGGGAATAGGGGCGCTGACTCATCATTAGCTTCTTCAAGCTGATTATGGGCGTTGAGATATTAGAAGAGGAGTGGGAGGGAGAGCAAGTTGACAATCCTCTGATGCTGTGTCTTCGCTGCCTCCAGATGGAATTCCCGGACCTCAGAGGTTTGAGCAGGTCTGCCCAGCTTGCTTGTTGAGTAAATACACCAAGGCTGATCATTCTGCAATATACAATTCTCAAAGCAACTTTTAGTATCAAGATAGGTTTTTTTTTTTTTTAAAGAGGGCTGACATTTTATTAAGAATGTTGGTTCTAACCACTTTTCTATTTTTTCCCCTCTTTTATTGGATATAATATTTAAATTTCAAATTTTATTCTCTTACCATATTTCCCCCACCACCCAGGAACCCCTTATCCCATCCCCCCTCCTCCTGCCTCTGTGAAGGTGTTTACCCATCTACTCCCAGCCCCCATCCCCCCTCAGATTCCCCCCCCTCTGTGCTCAGCCTTCAGGGTACAAATGATCTTGTCTCCCACCTATGCCCGACAAGGCCATCCTCCCCTACATATACAGCTGGAGTCATGTGTCTCTCCATATATGCTCCTAGGCTGGTGATTTAGACCCTGGGGAGCTCTAGCTGGTTGGTATTGTTGCTCTCCTCATGGGGGCCACCAGCCCTTAAGGTTCCTTCTATTTACTCTCTAACTCCTCCATTGGGAACCTTTGATCCGATTAATGGATAGCTGTGGGTATCTGTCTCTGTGTATGTCTGACTCTGGGGGACCTCTAAAGAGATAGCCTTATCTGGATGCTGTCAGCTTTCCCATCCTGACATCCCTATCAGCGTCTATTTTTGGTGACTGCCCATGGAATGCATACCCAGATGGAATGGTCTCCCTACAACCCCCCTTCAGCTTCTGTCCCACACTTTGTCTCCATATTTGCTCCCTTGGGTATTTAGTTACTCCTTCTAAGAAAGACCTAGGCATCCTTACTTGTTCTTTCTTCTTCATGAGCTTCATGTCGTCTGGTAGTTGAATCTTTGTTGTTTCAGATTTTTGGGCTAATCACCGCTTATCAGTGAGTAAATACCATGTGTGTTCCTTTGTGATTGGGTTACCTCACTCAGGATGATATTTTCTAGTTCCATCTATTTACCTATGAATTTCCCAAATTCTTTATTTTTAACAGCTGAGTAATATTCCATTGTGTAAATGTACCACATTTTTTGTATCCATTCCTCTGTTGAAGGGCATCTGGGTTCTTTCATCTTCTGGCTATTATAAATAAGGCTGCTATGAACATAGTGGAGCATATGTCTTTGTTATTTGTTGGGGCATTTTCTGGGTATATGCCCAGGAGTGGTATAGATGGGTCCTCAGGTAGTGCTATATCCAATTTTCTGAGGAACCACCAGACTGACTTCCAAAGTGGTTGTATCAGCTTGCAACCCCACCAACAATGCAGGAGTGTTCCTCTTTCTTCACATCCTCGCCAGCATCTACTATCACCTGAGTTTTTGATCTTAGCCATTCTGACTGGTGTGAGGTGGTATCTCAGTGTTGTTTTGATTTGCATTTCCCTGATGACTAAGGATGTTGAACATTTCTCAAGCTGCTTCTCGGCCATTCGAGTTTCCTCAGTTGAGAATTCTTTGTTTAGCTCTGTACCCCATTTTTTAATGGGGTTATTTTGTTGTTTGGTGTCTAATTTCTTGAGTTCTTTGTAAATATTCGATATTAGCCCCCTATTGGATGTAGGATTGGTAATGATCTTTTCCCAATCTGTTGGTTGCTGTTTTGTCATGTTGACAGTGTCCTTTGCCTTACAGAAGTTTGCAATTTGATGAGGTCCCATTTGTCGATTCTTGATCTTAGAGCGTAAGCCATTGGTGTTCTGTTCAGGAACTATTCCCCTGTGCCTAGGTATTCGAGGGTCTTCCCCAACTTCTCTTCTAATAGTTTCAGTGTATCTGGCTTTATGTGAAGGTCCTTTATCCACTTGGAGTTGAGCTTTGTGCAGGGGGATAAGAATGGATTAATTTGCATTCTTCTACATGTTGACCTCCAGTTGAGCCAGCACCACTTGTTAAAAATGCTGTCCTTTTTCCACTGGATGGATTTAGCTCCCTTGTCAAAAATCAAGTGACCATAGGTGTGCGGGTTCATTTCTGGGTCTTCAATTCTATTCCATTGATCATCCTGTCTGTCTCTGTACCAATACCATGCAGTTTTTATCACTACTGCTCTCTTGTACAGTTTGAGGTCCGGAATGGTGATTCCCCCAGAGGTTCTTTTATTGTTGAGAATAGTTCTTGCTATCCTAGGTTTTTTGTTATTCCAAATGAATTTGTAAATTGCTCTTTCTATCTCTATGAAGAATTGATTTGGAATTTTGATGGGTATTGCATTGAATTTGTAGATTGCTTTTGGCAGGATAGCCATTTTTACTAAGTTAATCCTGCCAATCCAGGAGCATGGGAGATCTTTCCATCTTTTGAGATCTTCTTCAATTTCTTTCTTCAGACACTTGAAGTTCTTGTCATACAGATCTTTCACTTGCTTTGTTAGATTCACTCCAAGATAATTTATTTTATATGCCTGAGACATACTGGAAGGTCCACTCAACCCAGAGCCACAGAGGAACAACTGAACTCAGAGTGTCAAACAACATATCCTGAGATATCCAAGAGGAGACACTGCACCCAGAACAGCAGACAAATAGCTGGACTGCTACCTTGGAGGCACCATATCCTGAGGCATCCTAGAGATACCACCATAATCAGTGCAGCTGGAAAAAACCATAAAGACATCTGGACCCCTAGAAGACCAAACACAAGTGAGACAACTGGAAAGGCAGGCTACAATCAGAGACAGAAGCACAGGTAGCACTAGATTTAACCAGATGGCAAAAGGCAGGCGCAAGAACATAAGCAACAGAAACCATAGTTACATGGCATCATCAGAACCCAGTTCCCCATCATAGCAAGTCCTGAACACCCCATCACTCCAGAAAAGCAGGATTCAGAATTAAAATTACTTCTCATGATGATGATAGAGGACTTTAAGAAAGAAATAAATAACACTCTCAAAGAACAGATAGAAACCCTTAAAGAG
Source organism: Arvicanthis niloticus (assembly GCF_011762505.2). NCBI lineage: Eukaryota > Metazoa > Chordata > Mammalia > Rodentia > Muridae > Arvicanthis > Arvicanthis niloticus. The sequence continues at coordinate 19,441 of NW_023045893.1, forward strand.
GAAACACAAAAATCCCTTAAGGAATTGCAAGGAAATGCAACCAAATGGGAGAAGGAATTAAACAAAACCATGCAGGAGCTAAAAATGGAAGTAGAAACAATAAAGAAATCACAAAGGGAGAATACCCTGGAGATAGAAAACTTAAAAAAATGATCAGGAGTCATAGACACAAGTATTACCAACAGAATACAGGAGATGGAAGAGAGAATCTCATGTGCAGAAGATACCATGGAAAACATTGGCACAACTGTCAAAGAAAATGCAAAATACAAAAAGCTACTAACCCAAAATATACAAGAAATCCAAGACACAATGAGAAGGCCAAACCTAAGGATAATAGGAAAAGATGAGGGGGAAGACTCCCAACTTAAAGGACCAGTAAATATCCTCAACAAAATTATAGAGGAAAACTTACCTAACCTAAAGAAAGAGATGTCCATAAATATACAAGAAACCTACAGAACTCCAAATAGTTTAGACCAGAAAAGAAATACTTCCCGCCACATAATAGTCAAAACATCAAATGTACAAAAAAAAAAAATAATAATAAGCAGTAAGGGAAAAAGGCAAAGTAACATATAAAGGCAGACCTATAAGAATTACACCAAACTTCTCACCAGAGACCATAAAAGCCATAAGATTCTGGACTGATATCATACAGACCCTAAAAGAACATAAATGTCAGCCCAGACTACTATATCCAGCAAAACTGTCAATCATTATTGATGGAGAAACCAAAATATTCCATGACAAATCCAAATTTACACAGTATCTCAACACAAACCCAGCACTTCAAAGGATAATTGGTGGAAAACTCCATCACAAGGAGGGAAACTACAACCTAGAAAAAGCAGGAAAGTAATCTTCTAAAAACCAAAAAAGAAGGTAGCTGCACAAACATATCTCCACTGCCAATAACAAAAATAACAGGAAACAACACTCATTTTCCTTAATATCTCTTAATATCAATGGACTCAATTCTCCAGTAAAAAGACATAGACTATCAGACTGGATACGTAAACAGGACCCAACATTTTGCTGCATTCAGGAAATGCACCTCTGTGGAAAGGACAGACACTACCTCAGAGTAAAAGGTTGGAAAACAATCTTCCAAGCAAATGGTCCCAAGAAACAAGCTGGAGTAGCGATTCTAATATCAAATAAAATCAGCTTTCAACCAGAAGTAATCAAAAAAGATAAAGAAGGACATTTCATATTCATCAAAGGAAAAATGTACCAAGAGGAACTCGCAATTCTCAACATCTATGCTCCAAATGTAAGGGCACACACATATATAAAAGACACTTTACTAAAGCTTAAAGCATACATTGCAGCCTACACAATAATAGTGGGAGATTTCAACACCCCACTCTCAGCTATGGACAGATCATGGAAACAGAAACTAAATCGAGACACAATGAAACTAACAGAAGTTATGAACCAATAGGACCTAACTGACATCTATAGAACATTTCATCCTAAAAAAAGGAATATACCTTCTTCTCAGCACCTCATGGTACCTTCTCCAAAATAGACCATATAATTGGTCAAAAAACAGGCCTCAACAGGTACAAAAAGATTGAAATAATCCCTAGTACCTTATCAGACAACCATGGGTTAAGACTTGTCTTTGACATAGACAAAAACAACAGAAAGCCCACATACACTTGGCAATTGAACAATGCTCTACTCAATGATGACTTGGTCAAGGAAGAAATTAAGAAAGAAATTAAAGACTTTTTAGATCTAAATGAAAATGAGGACACATCATATCAAAACATGTGGGACTCATTGAAAGCAGTACTAAGAGGAAAAATCATAGCTCTAAGTGCTCACAAGAAGAAAGTGGAAAGCGCATACATTAACAACTTGACAGCAAACCTGAAAGCATTAGAACAAAAAGAAGCTAGTATACCCAAGAGGAGTAGATGGCAGGAAATAATCAAACTCAGGGCTGAAATCAACCAAGTCGAAACAAAAAGAACTATACAAAATATCAACAAAACCAGGAGCTGGTTCTTTGAGAAAATCAACAAGATAGACAAACCCTTAGCCAGACTAACCAAAGGGCGCAGAGACAGCATTCAAATTAATAAAATCAGAACTGAAAAGGGAGACATAACAACAGAAACAGAGGAAATTTAAAAAATTATCAGATCCTACTACAAAGGCCTATACTCAACAAAATTGGAAAATCTGGAGGAAATGGACAATTTTCTAGATAGATACGAGGTATCAAAGTTAAACAAGGAGCAGATAAACCACCTAAACAGTCCCATAATGCCTAAAGAAATAGACACAGTCATTAAAAATCTTCCCACCAAAAAATGTCCGGGGCCAGATGGTTTCAGTGCAGAATTCTTTCAGACCTTCAAGGAAGACCTAATACCAATCCTCTTCAAGTTATTCAAGGAACACTACCCAATTCATTCTATGAAGCTACAATTACACTCATACCTAAACCACAGAAAGACCCAACAAAGAAAGAACTACAGACCAATCTTTTCTTCTCTCTTGATGCCCTTCTGTCATCTCCTCTCTCTGGATGCTCTTCTGTCTTCCCCTCTCTCTCGATGCAGTTCTAATCTCTCCTCTCTCTGTATGCCCTTCTGTTCTCTCCTCTCACTGGATTCCCTTCTGTCTTGCCCTCTCTCTGGATGCCTTTCTATCCTCTCCTCTTTCTGGATGCCCTTCTGTCTTCTACTGTCTCTGGATGCCATTCTGTTCTCTCCTCTTTCAGAATTCCCTATTTGTCTTTTTGTCTCTGCGGATGCCCTTCTGTCATCTCCTCTCTCTGGATGTCCTTCTGTCTTCCCCTCTCTCTAGATGCCCTTCTGGTCTCTCCTCTCTTTGGATTCCCTTCTGTTCTCTCCTCTCTCTGGATTCCCTCTGTCTTCCCCTCTCTCTGGATGCCCTTCTGTTCTCTCCTCTTTCTTAATTCCCTATTTGTATTTTCCTCTCTCTGGATGCCCTTCTGTCATCTACTCTCTCCAAATGCCATTCTGTCTTCTCCTCTCTCTGGATGTCCTACTGTCTTCTCCTCTCTCTGGATGCTCTTCTATTCTTTAATGTCTCTGGATTCCCTTCTGTCTTATCCTTCTCTTGATGCCCTTCTGTTTTCTCTTCTTTCTGGATGCCCTTCTGTTCTCTCCTCTCTCTCTCTATGCCCTTCTGTCTTCTCCTCTGCCTGGATGCCCTTATCTTCTGTCCTCTCTCTGGATGCCCTTCTACTCTCTCCTCTCTATTGAGCACCTTCCGTTCTCTCCTCTCTCTGGATTTGCTTCTGTCTTCTCTTTAATGTATGCCCTTCTGTTCTCTCCTCTTTCTGCATGTCCTTCTGTTCTCTCCTTTATCTAGATGCCTTTCTGTCCTCTCCTCTCTCTGTGTAAATTTCTGTACTATTTTATGTGGATGCCTTTTTTGCTCTCGACTCTCTGGATGCCCTTCTGTCTTCTCCTCTCTCTAGATGCGCTACTGTCTTCTCCTCTCTCTAGATGCCCTTCTGTTCTCTCCTCTCTCTGGATGCCCTTCGGTTTTCTCCTCCCTCTGGATGTTCTTCTGCTGTCTCCTCTCTCTGGATGCCCTACTGTCTTCTCCTCTCTCTTGATGCCCTTCTGTTCTCTCCTCTCTCTTGATGCCCTTCTGTTCTCTCCTCTTTCTGGATTCACTTCTGTTCTCTCCTCTCTCTTGATGCCCTTCTGTTCTCTCCTCTTTCTGGATGCCCTTCTGTTCTCTCGTCTCTCCGGATGCCCTTCGGTCTTCTCCTCTCCCTAGATGCCCTTCTGGTCTCTCCTCTCTCTGGATGCCCTTTTGTTCTCTGCTCTCTATGGATTACCTTCTGTCTTCTCCTCTCTCTCGATGCCCTTCTGTTCCCTTCTCTTTCTGGATGCCCTTCTGTTCTCTCCTCTCTCCGCATACCCTTCTGTCATCTCCTCTCTCAGTATGCACTTCTATTCTCTCCTCTCTCTGAATTCCCTATTTTTCTTTTTCTCTCTCTGAAAGAACTTCTGTCATCTCCTCTCTCTGGATGTCTTCTCCTCTCGACCGATTCCCTTCTGTTCTCTCCTCTCTCCGAATGCACTTCTGTTCTCTCCTCTCTCTGGATTCGCTTCTGTCTCCTTATTCTATGGACGCCCTTCTGTTCACTCCTCTTTCGGGATGCCCTCCTGTTCTCTCCTCTATCTAGATGCACTTCTGTCTTCTGCTCTCTCTGTATGTACTTCTGTACTATTTTATGTAGATGCCCTTCTTTGCTCTCCTCTCTCTGGATGTGCTTCTGTCTACTCCTATCTCCCTATGAGCTTCTTTCTTGTCCTCTTACTGGATGGCCTTCTGTCTTCTACTCTCTCTGGATGTACTTCTGCTCTCTTCTTTCTCTGGATGCCCATCTGTTTTCTCCGCTCTCCGGATGCCCTACTGTCTTCTCCTCTCTCTGGATGCCCTTCTACTCTCTCCTCTCTATTGATGACCTTCTGTTCTCTCTTCTCTCTGAATTCCATTCTGTCTTCTCCTCTCTCTTGATGACCTTCTGTTCTCTCATTTTTCTGGATGCCCTTCTGTTCTCTCCTCTCTCCGCATGCCCTTCTGTCTTCTCCTCTCTCTCTATGCCATTCTGGTCTCTCCTCTCTCTGGATGCCCTTTTTTTCTCTCCTCTCTCTTGATTCCCTTTCGCCTTCTCCTCTTTCTGGATGCTGTTCTATCCTCTCCTCTCTCTCTGGATACCCTTCTGTCTTCTCCTCTCTCTGGATGTACTTCTGTTCTCTCCTCTTTCTGGATTTCCTATTTTTCTTTTCCTCTCTCTGGATGCCCTTCTGTTTTCTCCTCTCTCTGGATGCCCATCTGTTCTCTCCTCTCTCTGGAAGCCCTACTGTCTTCTCCTCTCTCTGGATGCCCTTCTATTCTCTAATCTCTCTGGATTCCCTACTGTCTTCTCCTCTCTCTTGATGCCCTTCTATTTTCTCCACTTTCTGGATGCCCTTCTGTTTTCTCCTCTTTCTGGATGCCCTTTTGTTCTCTCGTCTCTCCAGATGCCCTTCTTTCTTCTCCTCTCCCTGGATGCCATTCTGGTCTCTCCTCTCTCTGCATGCCCTTCTACTTTCTCCTCTCTATTGATGACATTCTGTTCTCTCCTCTTTCTGGATGCCCTTCTGTTCTCTCCTCTTTCCGTATGACCTTCAGTCTTCTATTCTTTCTCTCTCAATGCCCTTCTAGGCTCTCCTCCCTCTGGATGACCTTTTTTTCTCTTCTCTCTGGATACCCTTCTGTCTTCTCCTCTCTCTGGATGCCGTTCTATGTTCTCCTTTCTCTGCATGCCCTTGTGTCTTCTCCTCTCTCTGGATGCACTTCTGTTCTCTCCTCTTTCTGGATTCCCTATTTTTCTTTTCCTCTCCCTGGATGCTCTTCTTTTCTCTCCTCTCTCTGGATGCCCTTCTACTCTCACCTCTCTATTGACAAAATGACAAGCTCTTTAGCTCCAAGAGCAAGGTTTTTGGCCCTGAGTGATGGGTTAATGGGTATTTTATAGCATGGGGTGAGGAAAGGAAGGCATTTTCGCATGATTACACATGAATGGTTGCATTCTCTGGCGCTTACACATGAATGGTAGCATTTTCTCGCAGTTACACATGAATGGTTGCATTTTCACGTGGTTACACATGATTGCTTGTTTTACAAATTTTGAACATATCACTGAGAAGACCAAGGGAAGGGTAATGTATAACAGTGGAACATTTCAGAGGAATCTACCCAAATTTTCTAGAGTCATGTGAAATCACTCTGCACACTCATTCTTCTCAAAAATGTGGTTTTTACCATGCTATTGTGTCCTATCCTGCCATTTACCTACTATTTCAGATTAACTATCTTTGCTTCTTCCTGATATAGCCCCACCTAAATGGCAGCATCTTTTATCTGTGTTAAGGAATGTGTCTTCCTGCCTTGGGCCAGGCTTGAGGAATGTAATCCACCAAGTGTCCTTCACCTGGAAAGTGAAAGCCTGAAATCTTATTTTCAGTTCTGTGTTCTGTAAAGTGAAAAATCTACACATATTTCAAAAAATGGCCTTTATAATTTTTCACGCTACAGATTCCCTTCTGTTCTCTCCTCACTTTGTATGCCCTTCTGTCTTCCCCACTCTCGGGATGCTTTTCTGTTCTCTCCTCTCTCTGGATTTCCTTCTGCTCTCCCCTAACATTGGATGCCCTTCTGTTTTCTCCTCTCACTGGATGCCATTCTGTCCTCTCCTCTCTCTGGAAGCCCTTCTGTCTTCTCCTCTCTCTGGATGAATTTCTCTTTTCTCCTCTTTCTGGATGACCTTCTGTCTTGTCCTCTCTCCCGATGCCCTTCTGTTCTCTCCTCTCTCCGAAAGCACTTCTGTTCTCTCCTCTCTCTGGATTCGCTTCTGTCTCCTCTTTCTCTGGATGCCCTTCTGTTCTCTCCTCTTTCTGGATGATCTTCTGTATTTTCCTCTATCTAGATGAACTTCTGTCTTCTCCTCTCTCTGTATGGCCTACTGTACTATTTATGTGGATGCCCTTCTTTGTTCTCCTCTCTCTGGATGCCCTTCTGTTTTCTCCTCTCTCTGGATGCCCTTTTGCCCTCTTCTCTCTCTGGATGCCCTTCTGTTCTTTTCCCTCTTCTGATGCCCTACTGTCTTCTCCTCTCTCTGGGTGCCCTGCTATACTCTCTTCTCTCTGGATGCCCTTCTGTTCTCTCCTGTCTCTGGATTCCCTTCTGTCTTCTCCTCTCTCTGGATGCCCTTCTGGTCTTTCCTTTCTCTGGATGCCCTTCTGTTCTCTCCTCTCTCTGGATACCCTTCTGTCTTCTCCTCTCTCTGGATGCCATTCTATCCTCTTCTCTCTCTGGATGTCATTCTGTCCTCTCCTCTGTCTGGATGCCCTTCTGTCTTCTCCTCTCTCTAGATTCACTTCTGTTCTCTCATCTTTGTGGATTCCCTATTTTTCTTTTCTTCTCTCTGGATGCCCTTCTATCATCTCTTCTCTCTGGATGACCTTCTGTCTTCTACTCTTTCACGATGCCCATTGGTTCTCTCCTCTCTCCAAATGCCCTCTGTTCTCTCCTCTCTCTGTATTCTCATCTGTCTTCTCCTTTCTCCTGATGCCCATCTGTCCTCTCCTCTCTCCGGATGTCCTACTGTATTCTCCTCTCTCTGTATGCCTTTCTACACTCTCCTCTCTCTGGATGCCCTTCTGTTCTCTCCTCTCTCTGGATTCTCTTCTTTCTTTTCCTCTCTCTTGATGACCTTCTGTTCTCTTCTCTTTCTGGATGCCCTTCTGTCTTCTCCTCTCTCTGGATGCACTTCTGTTCTCTCCTCTTTCAGGATTCCCTTTTTTCTTTGCCTCTCTCTCATTTCCCTTCTCTCATCTCCTCTCTCCAGATGCCCTTCTGTGTTCTCCTCCCTCTGTAAACCCTTATGGTCTCTCTTCTCTCCAGATGCCCTTCTGTCTTCTCCTCTCTCTGAATGCCAATCTGGTCTCTCCTCTCTTGGGATGCCCTCCTGTTCTCTCCTCTCTCTGCATTCCCTTCTGTCTTCTCCTCTCTCTAGATGCCCTTCTGTCTTCTCCGCTCTCTGGATGCACTTCTGTTCTCTCCTCTTTCTGGATTCTACTTTTCCACTCTCTTTATGACCTTCTATCATCTCCTCTCTCTGGATGACCTTTGGCGTCTAATTACTCCCAATGCCTATCTGTTCTCTCCTCTCTCCAAATGCCCTTCTGTTTTCTCCACTCTCTGGATGCCCTTCTGTCTTCTCTTCTCTCTGGAGGCACTTCTGTTCTCTCTTCTCTCTGCATTCCCTATTTTTCTTTTCCTTTCTCTGCATGCCCTTCTGTCATCTCCTCTCTCTGGATGACCTTTTGTCTTCTCCTCTCTCCTGATGCCCTTCTCTTCTCTCCTCTCGTCGGATGCCATACTGTCTTCTCCTCTCTATGGATGCCCTTCTACTCTCTCCTCTCTCTTGATGCACTTCTGTTCTTTCCTCTCTCTGGATTCCCTTCTGCCTTCTCCTCTCTCTTGATGCCCTTCTGTTCTCTCCTCTCACTGGATGCTATTCTGTCTTCTCCTCTCTCTGGAAGCCCTTCTGTCTTCTCCTCTCTCTGGATGAATTTCTCTTCTCTCCTCTCTCTGGGTGACCTTCTGTCTTGTCCTCTCTCCCGATGCCCTTCTGTTCTTTCCTCTCTCCGAATGCACTTCTGTTCTCTCCTCTTTCTGGATTTGCTTCTGTCTTCTCTTTCTCTGGATGCCCTTCTGTTCTCTCCTCTTTCTGGATGATCTTCTGTACTCTCCTCTATCTAGATGAACTTCCTTCTTCTCCTCTCTCTGTATGGCCTGCTGTACTATTTTATGTGGATGTCCTTCTTTGTTCTCCTCTCTCTGGATGCCCTTCTGTCTTCTCCTCTCTCTGGATGCCATTTTGCCCTCTCCTCTCTCTGGATGCCCTTCTGTTCTCTTCCGTCTTCTGATGCCCTACTGTCTTCTCCTCTCTCTGGATGCCGTGCTACACACTCTTCTCTCTGGATGCCCTTCTGTTCTCTCCTCTCTCTGGATTCCCTTCTGTCTTCTCCTCCCTCTGGATGCCCTTCTGGTCTTTCCTTTCTCTGGATGCCCTTCTGTTCTCTCCTCTCTCTGGATGCCCTTCTGGTCTTTCCTTTTTCTGGATGCCCTTCTGTTCTCTCCTCTCTCTGGATACCCTTCTGTCTTCTCCTCTCTCTGGATGCCTTTCTATCCTCTCCTCTCTCTGGATGTCATTCTATCCTCTCCTCTCTCTGGATGCCCTTCTGTCTTCTCCTCTCTCTAGATTCACTTCTGTTCTGTCCTCTTTGTGGATTCCCTATTGTTCTTTTTCTCTCTCTGGATGCCCTTCTATCATCTCCTCTCTCTGGATGACCTTCGGTCTTCTACTCTATCCCGATGCCCATCTGTTCTCTTCTCTCTCCAAATGCCCTCTGTTCTCTCCTCTCTCTGTATTGGCATCTGTCTTCTCCTCTCTCCTGATGCCCATCTGTCCTCTCCTCTCTCCGGATACCCTAATGTATTCTCCTCTCTCTGTTTGCCCTTCTACTCTCTCCTCTCTCTCTGGATGCCCTTCTGTTCTCTCCTCTCTCTGGATTCTCTTCTTTCTTCTCCTCTCTCTTGATGTCATTCTGTTCTCTTCTCCTTCTGTCTTCTCTCTCTGGATGCACTTCTGTTCTCTCCTCTTTCAGGATTCCCTTTTTAATTTTCCTCTCTCTCATTTCCCTTCTCTCATTTCCTCTCTCCAGATGCTCTTCTGTCTTCTCCTCCCTCTGGATCCCCTTATGGTCTCTCCTCTCTCTGGATTTCCTTCTGTCTTCTCCTATCTCTAAATGCCAATCTGGTCTCTCCTCTCTCGGGATGCCCTTCTGTTCTCTCCTCTCTCTGTATTCCCTTCTGTCTTCTCCTCTCTCTGGATGCCCTTCTGTCTTCTCCTCTCTCTGGATGCACTTCTATCATCTCCTCTCTCTGGATGACCTTCTGTCTTCTACTCTCTCCCGATGTCCATCTGTTCTCTTCTCTCTCCAAATGCCCTCTGTTCTCTCCTCTCTCTGTATTGACATCTGTCTCCTCCTCTCTCCTGATGCCCATCTGTCCTCTCCTCTCTCTGGATACCCTACTGTATTCTGCTCTCTCCGTATGCCCTTCTACTCTCTCCTCTCTCTGGATGCCCTTCTGTTCTCTCCTTTCTCTGGATTCTCTTCTTTCTTCTCCTCTCTCTAGATGTCCATCTGTTCTCTTCTCTTTCTGGATGCCCTTCTGTCTTCTCCTCTTTCTGGATGCACTTCTGTTCTCTCCTCTTTCAGGATTCCCTTTTTTGCTTTTCTTCTCTCTCATTTCCCTTCTCTCATCTTCTCTCTCCAGATACCCTTCTGTCTTCTCCTCCCTCTGTATACCCTTATGGTCTCTCCTCTCTCCGGATGACCTTCTGTCTTCTCCTCTCTCTGAATGCCAATCTGGTCTCTCCTCTCTCGGGATTCCCTTCTGTTCTCTTCTCTCTCTGGATACCCTTCTGTCTTCTCCTCTCTCTGGATGCCCTTATGTCTTCTCCTCTCTCTGGATGCACTTCTGTTCTCTCCTCTTTTTGGATTCCCTATATTTCTTTCCCTCTATCTGGATGACCTTCTATCATCTCCTCTCTCTGAATGACCTTTGGCTTCTAATTACTCCCTATGCCTATCTGTCTCTCCTCTCTCCAAATGCCCTTCTGTTCTCTCCGCTCTCTGGATGCCCTTCTGTCTTCTCCTCTCTCTGGATGCCCTTCTGTCTTCTCTTCTCTCTGGATGAACTTCTGTTCCCTCCTCTCTCTGCATTCCCTATTTTTCTTTTCCTCTCTCTGGATGCCTTTCTGTCATCTCCTCTCTCTGGATGACCTTTTGTCTTCTCCTCTCTCCTGATGTCCTTCTGTTCTTTCCTCTTGTCAGATGCCGTACTGTCTTCTCCTCTCTCTGGATGCCCTTCTACTCTCTCCTCTCTCTTGATGCACTTCTGTTCTATCCTTTCTCTGGATTCCCTTCTGCCTTCTCCTCTCTCTTGATGACTTTCTGTTCTCTCCTCTTTCTGGATGCTCTTCTGTTCTCTCTTCTCTCCAGAATGCCCTTCTGTCTTCTCCTCTCTCTCTCAATGCCCTTCTCCTCTCTCCTCTCTCTGGATGCCCTTTTTTCTCTCCTCTCTCTGGATATCCTTCTGTCTTCTCCTCTCTCTGGATGCTGTTCTATCCTCTCCTTTCTCTGGATGCCCTTCTGTCTTCTCCTCTCTCTGGATGCACTTCTGTTCTCTCCTCTTTCTGGATTCCCTATTTTTCTTTTCCTCTCTGTTTGACCTTCCATTATCTCCTCTCTCTGGATGACCTTTGGCTTCTAATTACTCCCAATGCCTATCTGTTCTCTCTTCTCTCCAAATGCCCTTCTGTTCTCTCCGCTCTCTGGATGCCCTTCTGTCTTCTCCTCTTTCTGGATTCCCTTCTGTCTTCTCTTCTCTCTGGATGCACTTCTGTTCTCTCCTCTCTCTGCATTCCTTATTTTTATTTATCTCTCTCTGGATGCCCTTCTGTCATCTCCTCTCTCTGGATGACCTTTTGTCTTCTCCTCTCTCCTGATGCGCTTCTGTTCTCTCCTCTCATCGGATGCCGTACTGTCTTCTCCTCTCTCTGGATGCCCTTCTACTCTCCCCTCTCTCTTGATGAACTTCTGTTCTCTCCTTTCTCTGGATTTCCTTCTGTCTTCTCCTCTCCCTCTCAATGCCCTTCTGCTTTCTCCTCTATCTGGATGCCCTTTTTTCTCTCCTCTCTCTGGATACCCTTCTGTTTTCTCCTCTCTCTGGATGCCGTTCTATCCTCTCCTTTCTCGGGAGGCCCTTCTGTCTTCTACTCTCTCTGGATGCACTTCTGTTCTCACCTCTTTCTGGATTCCCTATTTTTCTTTTCCTCTCTCTGGATGTCCTTCTGTCATCTCCTTTCCCTGGATGCCCTTCTGTCTTCTCCTCTCTCTATATGACCTTCTGGTCTCTCCTCTCTGGATGCCCTTCTCTTCTCTTCTCTTCTTTCTCTGGATTCCCTTCTGTCTTCTCCTCTCTCTGGATGCTGTTCTATGCTCTCCTTTCTCTGGATGCCCTTCTGTCTTCTCTCTATGGATGCACTTCTGTTCTCTCCTCTTTCTGGATTCCTTATTTTTGTTTTCTTCTCTCTGGATTCCCCTTTGTCGTATCCTCTCTCCGAATGCCCTTCTGTCTTCTCCTCTCTCTGGATGCCCTTCTATTCTCTCCTCTCTCTGGATGCTCTTCTGTTCTCTCCTCTCTCTGGATTCCCTTCTGTCTTCTCCTCTCTCTTGAAGACCTTCTGTTTTTTCCTCTTTCTGGATGCCCTTCTGGTCTCTCCTCTCTCTCAATGCCCTTCTGTCTTCTCCTCACTCTCTCAGTACCCTTCTACTCTCTCCTCACATTGGATGACCGTTTTTTCTTTCCTCTCTCTGGTTTCGTACTGTCTTCTCCTCTCTCTACATACCGGTCTATCCTCTCCTCTCTCTGGATGCTGTTCTGTCTTCTCATCTCTCTGGATGCACTTCTGTTCTCTCCTCTTTAAGGATTCCCTATTTTACTTTTCCTCTCTCTGGATGCCCTTCTCTCATCTCCTCTCTGTGGATGCCCTTCTGTTCTCCCCTCCTCTGGATTCCCTTTGGTTTTCTCCTCTTTGGATTCCCTACTGCGCTCTACTCTTTCTGATGCCCTTCTGTTCTCTCTTCTCTCCGGATGCCCTACTGTCTTCTTCTCTCTCTGGATGCCCTTCTAATCTCTCCTCTCTCTGGATGCCCTTCTGTTCTCTACTCTCTCTGGAAGCCTTCTGTCCTCTCCTCTCTCTGGATGCCCTCCAGGAGCAAGGTTTTTGGCCCTGAGTGATGGGTTAAAAGGTCTTTTATAGCATTGTGTTTGGAAAGGAAGGAAAAGAATAATAGGGAATGTAGAGAGAGGAGAGAACAGAAGTGCATCCTAAGAGAGGAGACAATAGAAGGGTATGCACAGAGAGGAGTGAACAGAAGGGTATCCAGAAAGAGGATAGAACAGAAAGGCATCAAGTGAGAGGATGAGACAGAAGGGAATCCTGAGACAGGAGAGGACAGAAGGACATCCCAAGAGAAGAGAGAACAGAAGGGCATCCAGAGAGAGGAGAGAGCAGAAGGGCTTCCAGAGAGAGAAGAAGACAGAAAGGCATCCAAAGAGTAGAGGACAGAAGGTCATCCTGAGAGAGGAGAGAACAGAAGGGCATCCAGAAAGAGGAGAAGAGAGAAGGCATCCAGATGGAGAACCGGACACTCGGGCATCCTGAGAGAGTAGAGGACAGAAAAAAAGTGGGAGGAGAGCAAAGAAGGGCATCCACATAAAATAGTACAGAAGGCCATACAGATAGAGGAGAAGACAGAAGGGCATCCAGAGAGAGAAAGAAAATAGGGAATCCAGAAAGAGGAGAGAGCAGAAGTACATCCAGAGAGAGGAGAAGACTGAAGGGCATCCAGAGAGAGGAGAAGAGAGAAGGCATCCAGATGGAGAAGAGGACCGACGGGCATCCTGAGAGAGGAGAGTACAGAAGGCATTCAGGGAGAGAAGGGAACAGAAGGGCATTCAGAGAGAAGAGATAACAAAAGGGCATCTAAAGAGAGCAGAGAAGAGAAGGACATCCAGAAATAGGAGAAGACAGAAGGGCATCGGGAGATAAGAGAAGAAAGAATTGCATCCAGAGAGAGGAGAGCAAAGAAGGGCATCCACATAAAATAGTACAGAAGGCCATACAGAGAGAGGAGAAGACAGAAGGGAATCCAAAGTGAGGAGAGAACAGAAGGACATTCGGAGAGTGGAGAAGACAGAAGGGCCTCCATAGAAGAGAGGACAGAAGGGCATCCATAAAGAGAAGAGAACAGAAGGGCATCCAGGGAGAGGAGAGAATAGAAGGGCATCCAGAGAGAAGAGGACAAAAGGGCATCCAGAAAGAGGAGAGAACAGAAGGGCATCCAGAGAGGAGAGGACAGAAGGGCATCCAGTGAGAGGTGAGAATAGAAGGGCATCCAGAGAGAAGAGGACAAAAGGGTATCCAGAAAGAGGAGAGAACAGAAGGGCATCCAGAGAGGAGAGGACAGAAGGGCATCCAGTGAGAGGTGAGGAGAGAAGGGCATCCAGAGAGAGGTGAGAATAGAAGGGCATCCAGAGAGAAGAGGACAAAAGGGTATCCAGAAAGAGGAGAGAACAGAAGGGCATCCAGAGAGGAGAGGACAGAAGGGCATCCAGTGAGAGGTGAGGACAGAAGGGCATCCAGAGAGAGGAGAGAGAAGAAGGGCATCCAGAGAAAAGAGAGGACAGAAGGGATCCAGAGAGAGTAGGTAACAGAAAGCCATCCAGAGAGAGGAGAAGACAGAAAGGCATCCATGGAGAAAAGAGTTCAGAAGGGCATTCATAGAGAGGAGAGAACAGAAGGGCATCTAGAGAGAGGAGAAGACAGAAACACATCCACAGATAGAAGAGAACAGAAGGGCATCCAGAGAGCAGAGAAGACAGAAGGTCATCTGGAGAGAGTAGAGAATAGAATGGTATCCAGAGCGTGGAAAAAACAGAAGAACATCCAGAGAAAGGAGAAAACATAAGGGCATCCTGAGAGAATAGAGGACAGAAAGGCATGAAGAGAGAGCAGAGAACAGAAGGGTATTAAGAAAGAGGAGAATACAGAATGGCACTGGGAGATAGGAGAAGACAGAAGGGCATCCAGAGAGAGGAGAGGACAGAATGGCCTCCAGAGAGAAGACAGAGCAGAAGGGAATTCATGGAGAAGAGAGAACAAAAGGGCATCCACAGAAAAGATTAAAGAATGCCATACAGAGAGAGGAGAAGACACAAGGGCATCTAGATAGAGGAAAGAACTGAAGGGCATCTAAAGCGAGGAAAGAACAGAGGGGCATCCAGAGAGAGGAGAGGACAGAAGGCTTCCAGAGAGAGGAGAGAACAGAAGGGCATCCAGAGAGCGGAGAGATTAGAAGGGCATCCAGAGAGAGAAGAAGACAGTAGGGCATCGGGAGAGAAGAGAGAACAGAAGGGCATCAGAAAGAGTAGAGTGCAGTAGGGAATCCAAAGAGGAGAAAACCGAAGGGAATCCAGAGGAGGAGAGAACAGAAGGGCATCCAGAGAGAGGAGATGAGAGAAGGGCATCCAGAGAGAGGAAAAGAAAAATAGGGAATCCTTAAAGAGGAGAGAAAAGAAGTGCATCCAGAGAGAAGAAAAGACAGAACAGCATTCAGAGAGAGGAGAGGATAGAATGGTATCTAGAGAGAGGAGAAGACAGTACGAATCCAGTGAGAGGAAAGAAAAAACGGTCATCTAGTGTGAGGAGAGACTAGAAGGGCACTGAGAGAGTGAGGAGAAGACAGAAGGGCATCCAGAGAGAGGAGAGGACAGAAGGGCATCCAGAGAGAGGAGAGAACAGAAGGGCATACGGAAAGAGGAAAAGAGAGAAGGCATCTAGATCTAGAAGAGAACAGACAGGAATCCTTAGAGACTAGAGGACAGAAGAGCATCCAGGGACAGAAGGGAACAGAAGGGCATCTAGAGAGAGGCGAAGGCAGAAGTGAATCCTGAGAGAGGAGAGAACAGAAGGGCATACAGAGAGAGAAGAGGACACAAGGGCATCTAGATAGAGGAAAGAACTGAAGGGCATCTAAAGCGAGGAAAGAACAGAGGGGCATCCAGAGAGAGGAGAGGACAGAAGGCTTCCAGAGAGAGGAGAGAACAGAAGGGCATCCAGAGAGCGGAGAGATTAGAAGGGCATCCAGAGAGAGAAGAAGACAGTAGGGCATCGGGAGAGAAGAGAGAACAGAAGGGCATCAGAAAGAGTAGAGTGCAGTAGGGAATCCAAAGAGGAGAAAACCGAAGGGAATCCAGAGGAGGAGAGAACAGAAGGGCATCCAGAGAGAGGAGATGAGAGAAGGGCATCCAGAGAGAGGAAAAGAAAAATAGGGAATCCTTAAAGAGGAGAGAAAAGAAGTGCATCCAGAGAGAAGAAAAGACAGAACAGCATTCAGAGAGAGGAGAGGATAGAATGGTATCTAGAGAGAGGAGAAGACAGTACGAATCCAGTGAGAGGAAAGAAAAAACGGTCATCTAGTGTGAGGAGAGACTAGAAGGGCACTGAGAGAGTGAGGAGAAGACAGAAGGGCATCCAGAGAGAGGAGAGGACAGAAGGGCATCCAGAGAGAGGAGAGAACAGAAGGGCATACGGAAAGAGGAGAAGAGAGAAGGCATCTAGATCTAGAAGAGAACAGACAGGAATCCTTAGAGACTAGAGGACAGAAGAGCATCCAGGGACAGAAGGGAACAGAAGGGCATCTAGAGAGAGGCGAAGGCAGAAGTGAATCCTGAGAGAGGAGAGAACAGAAGAGCATACAGAGAGAGAAGAGGACACAAGGGCATCTAGATAGAGGAAAGAACTGAAGGGCATCTAAAGCGAGGAAAGAACAGAGGGGCATCCAGAGAGAGGAGAGGACAGAAGGCTTCCAGAGAGAGGAGAGAACAGAAGGGCATCCAGAGAGCGGAGAGATTAGAAGGGCATCCAGAGAGAGAAGAAGACAGTAGGGCATCGGGAGAGAAGAGAGAACAGAAGGGCATCAGAAAGAGTAGAGTGCAGTAGGGAATCCAAAGAGGAGAAAACCGAAGGGAATCCAGAGGAGGAGAGAACAGAAGGGCATCCAGAGAGAGGAGATGAGAGAAGGGCATCCAGAGAGAGGAAAAGAAAAATAGGGAATCCTTAAAGAGGAGAGAAAAGAAGTGCATCCAGAGAGAAGAAAAGACAGAACAGCATTCAGAGAGAGGAGAGGATAGAATGGTATCTAGAGAGAGGAGAAGACAGTACGAATCCAGTGAGAGGAAAGAAAAAACGGTCATCTAGTGTGAGGAGAGACTAGAAGGGCACTGAGAGAGTGAGGAGAAGACAGAAGGGCATCCAGAGAGAGGAGAGGACAGAAGGGCTTCCAGAGAGAGGAGAGAACAGAAGGGCATACGGAAAGAGGAAAAGAGAGAAGGCATCTAGATCTAGAAGAGAACAGACAGGAATCCTTAGAGACTAGAGGACAGAAGAGCATCCAGGGACAGAAGGGAACAGAAGGGCATCTAGAGAGAGGCGAAGGCAGAAGTGAATCCTGAGAGAGGAGAGAACAGAAGAGCATACAGAGAGAGAAGAGGACACAAGGGCATCCAGAGAGAGGAAAGAACAAAAGAGCATTCAGAGAAAGGATAGAACAAAAGGGTATCCAGAGAGAGGAAAAGACAAAATGACATCCTGAGAGATGAGAGAACAGAAAGCCAACCAGAGAAAGGAGAAGACAAAAGGGCATTCAGAGAGAGGAGTGGACAGAAGGACATCAGGAGTGAAGAGATAACAGAAGCACATCCAGAGAGATGAGAGAACAGGAGAGAATCCAGAAAGAGGAGAGAACAGAAACCCATCCAGAGAGAGCAGAAGACTGAAGAACATCCAGAGAGTGAAGAGGACAGAATGGCATCCAGAGAGAGGAGAGGACAGAAGGACATCCAGAGAGAGTAGAGGGAATAAAGGCATCCCAAGAGAGGAGAGAACAAAGGGCATCCAGTGAGAGGAGAGGACAGAAGGGCATCAAGAGGGAGGAGAAGACAGAAGTGCATCTCGAGAGAGGAGAGAAGAGAAGGGCGTCCAGCAAGAGGAGAAGACAAAAAGGGAATCCAGAGAAAGGAGAGAACAGAAGGACATCCAGAGAGAGGAGATGACAGATGGGCATCCAGAGAGAGGAGATGACAGAAGGGCATTAAGAGAGAGGAAAGTGAAGAAGGGCATCCAGAGAGAGGAGAGGACAGAAGGGCATTCAGTGAGAGATGAAGACAAAAGGGCATCCAGAGAGAGGAGAGTGAAGAAGGGCACCCAGAGAGAAGAGAGGACAGAACAGATCCAGAGAGAGGAGGGAACAGATAGCCATCTAGAGGGAGGAGAAGACATAAAGGCATCCATGGAGATAAGAGTTCAGAAGGGCATTCAGAGAGAGGAGAGAACAAAAGGGAATCCAGAGAGAGGAGATGACAAAAGGCATCAGGAGAGAGGAGAGAACAGAAGGGCATCCAGAGAGAGGAGAGAACAGAATGACGTCCAGAGATATTAGAGGACAGTAAGGCATCCAGAGAGAGGAGAGAACAGAAGGGCATTCAGAAATAGGAGAGAGCAAAAAAGCATCCAGAGAAAGGAGAAGACAATAGGGCATCAGGAGAGAGGAGAGAACAGGAAAGCATCCAGGGAGAGGAGAGAACAGAAGGGCATCCAGAGAGAGGAGAAGACAGAAGGGCATCTAGAGAGAGGAGAGTACAGAAAAGCATCCAGAGAATAGAGAAGACAGTAGGGCATCCAGAGAGCGGAGAGAGCAGAAGGACATCCAGAGAGAGGAGAGGACAGAAGGGAATCCAGAGAGAGGAGAGCACAGAAGGGCATCCATAGAGATGCGAGAACAGAGAGGCATCCAGACAGAATAGAGGACAGAAGGGCATCTAGAGAGAGGAGAGAAGAGAATGGCATCCAGCGATAGGAGAAGAAAAAAGGGATTCCAGTGATGAGAGAGAACAGAAGGGCATCCAGTGAGAGGAGAAGACAGAAGGGCATCCGAAGAGAGAAAAAACAGAAGGGCATCCAGAGAGCGGAGAGGATAGAAGGACATCCAGTGAGAGGAGAAGACAGAAGGCAGTCCAGAGCGAATAGAGAACAGCAGTGCATCCAAAGAGAGGAGAAGACAGAAGGGAATCCCAAGAGAGGAGAATACAAAAGGGCATCTGGAGAGAGGAGAGAACAGAAGGGCATTCAGAGAGAGGAGAGAGCAGAAGGGCATCCAGAGAGAGGAGAAGACAGATGGTCATCCAGAAAGAGGAGTGGACAGAAGGGCATCCATAGAGAGAAAAGTACAGAAGGGCATACAGAGAAAGGATAAAACAAAAGGTCATAAAGAGAGACGAGAGAACAGAAGGGCATCCGAAAATAGTAGAAAAGAGGAGGCATCCAGATGTAGAAAAGACCCGACGGGCATCCTGAGAGAGGAGAGGACAGAAGGGCATCTAGAGAGACGAGAGAACAGAAGGGCATCCAGAGAGCTTAGAAGACAGAAGGGCATCCGGAGAAAGGATAGAACAGAATGGCATCCGTAAATAGGAGAAGAGAGGAGTCATCCAGATGTAAAAAAGGACTGACGGGCATCCTGAAACAGGAGAGGACAGAAGGGAATTCAGGGAAAGAAGAGATGAGAAGGGCTTCCAGAAAGAGGAGAAGACAGAAGGGCATCAGGACATAGCAGAAGACAGAAGAGTGTCCAGAGAGAGAAGGAGACAGAATTTCCTCCAGAGAGAAGACAGAGCAGAAGAGCATGCAGTGAGAATAGAGGAAAGAAGGGCACATAAAATAGTTCAGAAGGTCATACAGAGAGAGGAGGAGACAGAAGGGCATCTAGATAGAGGAGAGAACAGAAGGGCATCCAGAAAGAGGAGTTAACAAAAGGGCATTCAGAAAAGGAGAAGACAGAGCGAATCCAGAGCGAGAAGAGGAAAAAATGGCATGCAGAGAGGGAGAAGACAGGAGGGAATCTAGAGAGAGGAGAGAACAGAAGGGCATCCAGAGAGAGGAGAGAGCAGGAGGGCATCCAGAGATAGGATAAGACAGAAGGTCATCTGGAGAGAGGAGAATACAGAAGTGCATCCAGAAAGAGAAGAAGACAGAACAGAAGCCGGTGAGATGAGAGAACAGAAGGGCATAGGGAGAGAGGAGAAGACAGAAGGGCATCCAGAGAGAGGAGAGAACAGAAGGGCATCCAGAGAGAGGAGAGAGCAGAAAGGCATCCAGAGAGAGGAGAAGACAGAAGGGCATCCAGACAGAGGAGAGAACAGAAAAGCATCCAGAGAAAGGGGAAGAAAGTAGGGCATCCAGAGAGAGGAGATCACAGAAGTGCATCCAGAGAGACTAGAGAACAGAGAGGCATGTAGACAGAATAGAGGACAGAAGGGCATCAAAAGAGTGAAGAGAAGAGAAGGGCATCCAGCGAGAGGAATAGAAAAAAAGGGAATCCAGAGAGAGGAGAGAACAGAAGGGGATCCAGTGAGAGGAGAGGACAGAAGGGCATCAAGAGAGAGGCGAAAACAGAAGGACATCCAGACAGAGGAGAAGACAGAAGGGCATCCAGAGAGATGAGAGGATAGAAGAGCCACCGGAGAGAGGAGAGATCAGAAGAACATCCAGAGAATAGAGAAGACAGAAGGGCACTCTGAAAGAGGAGAGGACAGAAGGGCATTCAGGCAGAGAAGAGAACAGGAGGGCATCCAGAGAGAGGAGAGGAAGAAGGGTATCTAGAGAGAGCAAAGTACAGAAGGGCATCCAGAAAGAGGAGAAGACAGAAGGGCATCAGGACACAGCAGAAGACAGAAGAGCATCCAGAGAGAGGAGACTGAATTTGTCCAGAGAGAAGACAGAGCAGAAGGGCATGCAGAGAGTGGAGGATACAGAAGGGCATCTAGATAGAGAAGAGAACAGAAGGGCACCAAGAAAGAGGAGAGAACAGAAGGGCATTCAGAGAAGGAGATGACTGAGGGAATCCAGAGCGAGGAGAGGATAAAACGACATGCAGAGGCAGGAGAAGACAGAAGGTAATCCAGAGAGAGTAGAGAACAGAAGGGCATCCAGAGAGAGGAGAAGACAGAAGGGCATCTGGAGAGAGGAGAGGACAGAAGGGCATCTAGAGAGAGGAGAAGACAGAAGGGCATCTGGGGAGAGGAGAGAGCAGAAGGGCATCCAGAGAGAGGAGAATACAGAAGTTCTTCCGGAGAGAGGAGAGAACAGAAGGGCATCCAGAGAGAAGAGAGAGCAGAAGGGCATCCGGTTAGAGGAGAAGACAGAAGGGCATCCGGAGAGAGGAGAGAACAGAAGCGCATCCAGAAAGAAGACAAAGCAGAAGGGCATCCAGAGAGAGGAGAGAACATATGGGCATCAAGAGAAAGAAGAAAACAGAAGGGAAGCCGGAGAGATGAGAGAACATTAGGGCATAGGGAGAGAGGAGAATACAGAAGGCTATCCAGAGTGAGGAGAAAATTTTGGGCATCAAGAGAGTGGAGAAAACAGAAGGGCATAGGGAGAGACAAAAGAAAGAAGGGCATAGAAAGAAAGGGGAAGACAGAAGGGCATACAGAGACAAGAGAGGATAGAATGGCAACCAGAGAGAAGAGAGGACAGAAGGTCATCCAGAGAGAGGAGAGGACCGAAGTCATCCAGAAAGAGGAGGGAACAGAAAGCCATCCAGAGAACAGAAAAGATAGAAGGGCATCCAGGGATAGTAGAGAACAGAACGGTATCCAGAGAGCTGAAAAGGCAGAAGAACATCCAGAGCGAGGACAGAACATAAGAGCATCCAGAGAGAATAGAGGACAGAAGGGCATGTAGAGAGAGCAGAGAACAAAAGGCTATCCAGAAAGAGGAGAAGACAGAAGGGCAACTGGAGATAGGAGAAGACAAATGGGCATCCAGAGAGAGGAGTAGACAGAATGGACTCCATAGAAAAGCGAGAAAAGAAGGGCATCCGGAGAGAAAACAGGACCGAAGGGCATCAACAGAAAAGAGTAAAGAAAGCCATACAGAAAGAAGAGAAGAGAGAAAGAATCTAGATGGAGAAGATTACAGACTGGCATCCTGAGAGAGGAGAGGATAGAAGGGCATCCAGAGAGAGGTGAGTGAAGAAGGGCATTCAGAGAGAGGAGAGGACAGAAGGGATCCAGTGAGAGGAGGGAACAGAAAGCCATCCAGAGAGAGAAGAAGACAGAAGGGCATCCATGGAAATGAGAGGGCAGAAGGGCATCCAGAGAGAGGAGAGAACAGAAGGGCATCCAGAGAGAGGAGAGGACAGAAACACATCCACAAAGAGGGGAGAACAGAAGGGTTTCCAGAGAGCAGAGAAGACAGAAGTTCATCCAGGGAGAGTAGAGAATAGAACAGTATCCAGAGAGCAGAGAAGACAGAAGAACATCCAGAGAGAGGAGAGAACATAAGGGCATCCAGAGAGAAGGGAGGACAGAAGTGCATGTAGAGAGAGCAGATAACAGAAGGGTATCCAGAAAGAGGAGAAGACAGAAGGGCTTCCAGAGAGAGGAGAGGACAGAATGTCCTCCAGCGAGAAGAGGGAAAAGAAGGTCATCCACTGAGAGGAGAGGTCAGAAGGGCATCCACAGAAAACAGTAAAGAAGGCCATACAGAGAAAGGAGAAGACAGAATGGCATCTAGATAGACTAGAGAACAAAAGGGTATCTAGAGAGAGGAAAGAAGAGAAGGGCATCAAGAGAAGGAGAAGACAGAGCGAATCCAGAGAGAGGAGAGAGCAGAAAGGCATGCGGAGAGAGGAGAGAACAGAAGTGCATCGGGAGAGAGTAGAAGACAGAAGGTCATCCAGAGAGAGGAGAGAACAGAAGTGCACCCAGAGAGACAAAAAGACAGAAGGTCATCCAGAGAGAGGAGAGAATAGAATGGCAACCATAGAGAGGAGAGGACAGAAGGGCATCCAGAGAGAGGAGAGTGAAGAATGGCATCCCGAGCGAGGATTGAAAAGAAGGGCTTCTAGGGAAATGATAGAACAGAAGAGAATGCAGAAAAAGGATTGAACAGAAGGGCATCCAGAGAGAGCAGAAGACTGAAGGACATCCAGAGAGAGAATGTGACAGGAGGGCATCCAGAGAGAGGAGAGGACAGAAGAAAAGACAGTGAGAGGAGAGAACAAAAGGGAATTCCGAGAGAGGAGTAGACAGAAGGGAATCTAGAGTGAGGAGAGAATGGTAGGGCATCCAGAGAGAGGAGAAGACAGAAGGGCATCAGAAGAGAGGAGAAGATAGAAGGGCATCCAGAGAGAGTAGATTACAGAAGGGTATCCAGAGAGAGGAGAAGACAAAATGGGAATCCAGAGAGAGGAGAGAACAGAAGGTCGTCCAGAGAGAAGTGAAGACAGAAGGGCATCCAGAGACAGGAGAGGAGAGAATGGCATTCAGAGAGAGGAGAAGACAGAAGGCAATCCAGAGAGAAGAGAGAACAGAAGGGCATCCAGAGAGAGGAGAGAGCAGAAGAGCATCCAGAGAGAGGAGAAGACAGAAGGGCATACGGATAGAGGAGAGAACCGAAGGGCATCCAGAAAAGAGAGAGAACATAAGGGCATCCAGAGAGAGGAGAAGACAGAAGGGAATCCAGAGAGAGGAGAATACAGAAGGGCAAATGGAGAGAGGAGAGAATAGAAGAGCATCCAGAGAGAGGAGATGACAGAAGGGCATACGGAGAGAGGAGAGAACAGAAGGGCATCCAGAAAAGAGAGAGAACAGAAGGGCATCCAAAGAGAGAAGACAGAAGGGAATCCAGAGAGAGGAGAATACAGAAGGGCATCCAGAGAGAAGAGATAACAGAAGGGCTTTCAGAGAGAGGAGAGAGCAGAAGGGCATTCAGAGAGAGGAGAAGACAGATGGGCATCCAGAGAGAGGAGTGGAAAGAAGGGCATCCAGAGAGAGGAGAGTACAGAAAGGCATCCAGACAGAGGATAAAGCAGAAGAGCATCCAGAGAGAGGATTGAACAGAAGGGAATCTGTAAATAGGAAAATAGAGGAGTCATCCAGATGTAGAAAATGACCATCAGGCATCCTGAGAGAGGAGAGGATAGAAGGGTATAGAGAGAGAGCAGAGAACAGAAGGGCATCCAGAAAGAGGAGAAGACAGAAGGGCATCAGGACATAGCAGAAGACAGAAGGGCATTCAGAGAGAGGAGACATAATTTCCTCCAGAGAGAAGACAGAGCAGAAGGGCATGCAGAGAGAGGAGAAGAAAAAAGGGCATCCACATAAAATAGTATAGAAGGCCATACAGAGAGAGGAGGAGACAGAAAATCATTTAGATAGAGGAGAGAACAGAGGGCATACAGAAAGAAGAGAGAACAGAAGAGTATTCAGAGAAGGAGTAGACAGAGCGAATCCAGATCGAGAAGAGGATAAAACAGCATGCAGAGAGAGGAGAAGACAGAAGGGAATCCAGAGAGAGGAGAGAACAGAAAGCCATTCAGAGAGAGGAGAGAACACAAGGGCATCCAGAGATAGGAGAAGACAGAAGGTCATCTGGAGAAAGGAGAAAACAGAAGTGCATCCAGAAATAGGAGAACACAGAACAAAAGCCAGTGAGATGAGAGAACAGAAGGTCATAGGGAGAGAGGAGCAGACAGAATGGCCACCATAGAGAAGAGAGGACAGAAGGGCATCCAGAGGGAGGAGAAGACAGAAGGGTATCCAGAGACAGGAGAGGGAAGAAGGGCATCTCGAGAGAGGAGAGAACAAAGGGCATCCAGTGAGACTAGAAGACATAAGGGCATTCAGAAGGAGGAGAGGACAGAAGGGCATCCAGAGAGAGGAGAAGACAGAAGGGCATCTGGAGAGAGAAGAGAACAGAATGGCAGCCAGAGAGATTAGAATACAGAAGTGCATACGTAGAGAGGAGAGAACAGAAGGGCATCCAGAAAGAGGAGAGAGCAAAAAAGCATCCAGAGAGAGGAGAAGGCAGTGGGGCATCTGGAGAGAGGAGAGAACAGAAGGGCATCCAGAGAGAGGAGAGAGCAGAAGGGCTTCCACAGAGAGGAGATTACAGAAGGGCATCTGGAGAGAGGAGAGAACAGAAAAGCATCCAGAGAAAGGAGAAGACAATACTACATCCAGAGAGAGAAGAGAGCAGAAGGGCATCCAGCGAGAGGAGAGGACAGAAGCGAATCCAGAGAGAGAAGTGCACAGAAGGACATCCAGAGATATGAGAGAACAGAGAGGCATCCAGACAGAATAGAGGAGAGAAGGGCATCTAGAGAGAGAAGAGAAGAGAAGGGCATGCAGCGAGAGGAGAAGACAAAAAGAGAATTCAGAGAGAGGGGAGAAGAGAAGGGCATCCAGTGAGAGGAGAGGACAGAAGGGCATCCAGAGAGAGGTGAAAACAGAAGGGCATCCAATGAGAGGAGAAGACAGAAGGGCATCCAGAGAGATGAGAGAATAGAAGAGCCACCGGAGAAAGGAGAGATCATAAGGGCATCCAGAGAGAGGACAAGACAGAAGGGCATCCAGATAGTGGAGAGGACAGAAGGGCATCCAGAGAGAGGTGCAAACAGAAGGGCATCCAATTAGAGGAGAAGACAGAAGGGCATCTGGAGAGAGGAGAGAACAGAAGTGTATCCAGAAATAGGAGAGAGCAGAAGGCATCCAGAGAGAGGAGAAGGCAGAAGTGCATCCGGAGAGAGGAGATAACAGAAAGGCATAGATAAAGTTGAAAGAGCAAAAAGGCATCCAGAGAGAGGAGAAGTCAGTAGGGCATCCGGAGAGAGGAGAGAACATAAGGGCATCCAGAGAGAGGAGAGAGCAGAAGGGCATCCAGAGAGAGGAGAGGACAGAAGGGCATCCAGAGAGAGGTAAGTGAAGAAGGGCATCCAGAGAGAGGAGAGGACAGAAAAGATCCAGAGAGAGGAGGGAACAGAAAGCCATCCAGAGAGAGGAGAAGACAGAACAGCATCCAGAGATAAGATAGAACAGAAGGGCATCCAGATAGAGGACAAGAGAGAAACACATCCACAAAGAGGGGAGAACAGAAGGGCATCCAGAGAGCAGAGAAGACACATGGTAATCCAAAAAAGAGTAGAGAATAGAATGGTATCCAGAGAGCGGATAATACAGAAGAACATCCAGAGAGAGGAGAGAACATAAGGGCATCCAGAGAGAATAGAGGACAGAAGGGCATGTAGAGAGAACAGATAACAGAAGGGTATCCAGAAAGAGGAGAAGACAGAAGGGCATCGGGAGATAGGAGAAGACAGAAGGGCTTCCAGAGAGAGGAGAGGACAGAATGTCCTCCAGAGAGAAGAGAGAAAAGAAGGTCATCCACTGAGAGGAGAGGTCAGAAGGGCATCCACAGAAAACAGTAAAGAAGGCCATACAGAGAAAGGAGAAGACAGAATGGATCTAGATAGACTAGAGAACAAAAGGGTATCTAGAGAGAGGAGAGAACAGAAGGGCATCAAAGAAGGAGAAGACAGTGAATCCAGAGAGTGGAGATAGCAGAAAGGCATGCGGAGAGAGGAGAGAACAGAAGGGCATCCAGAGAGAAGAAAAGACAGAATGTCATCCAGAGAGAGGAGAGGATAGAATGGCAACCATAGAGAGGAGAGGGCAGAAGGGCATCCAGAGAGAGAAGAGTGAAGAAGGGCATCCCAAGAGAGGATTGAACAGAATGGCATCTAGAGAAATGATAGAAGAGAAGAGAATCCAGAAAAAAAGAGAGAACAAAAGGGCATCCAGAGAGAGCAGAAGACTGAAGGACATCCAGAGATAGAAGGTGACAGAAGTGCATCCGGAGAGAAGAAAAGACAGAAAGGCATACAGAGAGAGGAGAGGACTGAAGGACATCCAGTAAGAGGAGAGAACAGAAGGGAATCATGAGAAAGGAGAAGACAGAAGGAAATCTAGAGTGAGGAGAGAATGGTAGCACATCCAGAGAGAGGAGAAGACAAAAGGGCTTCAGAAGAGAGGAGAAGACAGAAGGGCATTCCAGAGAGAGGAGATTACAGAAGGGTATCCAGAGATAGGAGAAGACAAAAAGGGAATCCAGAGAGAGGAGAGAAAAGAAGGGCGTATAGAGAGAGGAGAAGACAGAAGGGCATCCAGAGAGAGGAAAACATAGATGGGAATCCGGAAAGAGGAGAAGACAGAAGGGCATCCAGAAAGAGCAGAGAGCAAAAGGGCTTCCAGAGAGAGGAGAAGACAGAAGAGCATCCGCAGAGTACAGAGAACAGAAGGGCATCCAATGAGAGGAGAGTATAGAACGGCATCCAGAGAAAGGAAAAGACAGAAGGGAAAACAGAGAGAGGAGAGAACAGAATGGCCTCTAGATAGAGGAGAGACCAGAACTGCATTCAGAGAGAGGTGAAGACCGAAGGGCATGTGGAAAGTGGAGAGAAGAGAAGGCATCCAGAAAGAGGAGAGAACAGAAGGGCATCAAGAGAGGAGAAGACAGAAGGGAATCCAGAGAGAGGAGAGAACAGAAGGGTATCCAGATATACGAGAAGACAAAAAAGGAATCCAGAGAGAGAAGAGAAAAGAAGGGCATACAGAGAGAGGAGAAGACAAAAGGGCATCCAGAGAGAGGAAAAGATAGAAGGGAATCTGGAAAGAGGAGAAGACAGAAAGGCATCCATAAAGAGGAGAGGGCAAAAGGGCATCTAGAGAGAGGAGAAGACAGAAGGGCATCCGGAGAGTGGAGAGAACAGAAGGGTGTCCAGTGAGAGGAGAGTATAGAATGGCATCCAGAGAAAGGAGAAGACAGAAGGGAATCCAGAGAGAGGAGAGAACAGAAGGGCATCTAGATAGAGGAGAGACCAGAATGGTATTCAGAGAAAGGAGAAGACAGAAGGGCATCCGGAAAGAGGAGAGAACAGAAGGGCATCAAAAGAGGAGAAGACAGAAGGGAATCCAGAGAGAGGAGAGAACAGAAGAGCATCAAGAGAGAGGAGAGAGTAGAAGGGCATACAGAGAGAGGAGAAGACAGTAGGGCATCTGGAGAAAGGAGAGAACAGAAGGGCATCAAGAGAGAGGAGAGAGCAGAAGGGCATCCAGAGAGAGGAGAAGACAGAAGGGCATCTGCAGAGAGGAGATAACAGAAGGGCATCCAGAGAGAGGAGAGAGCAGAAGGGCATCCAGAGAGAGGAGAAGGCAAAAGGGCATCCAGAAAGAGGAGAAGACAGAAGTGCATCGGGAGATAGGAGAAGACAGAAGGGCATACAGAGAGAGGAGAGCAAAGAAGGGCATCCAGATAAAATAGTACAGAAGGCAAAACAAAGAGAGGAGAAGACAGAAGGGCATCTAGATAGAGGAGAGAATAGAAGGGCAACCAGAAATAGGATAGAACAGAACGGCATCCAGAGAAGGAGAAGACAGAAGCGAATCCAGAGAGAAGAGAGAACAGGAGGGCATTGGGAGAGAGGAGAAGACAGAAGGTCATCTAGAGAGAGGAGATGACAGAAGGGCATCCAGAGGGAGGACAAGAAAAATAGGGAATGCAGAGATAGGAGAGAAGAAAAATGCATCCTGAGAGAGGAGACAGCAGAAGGATATGTGGGGAGAGGAGAGAACAGAAGGGCATCCAGAAAGAGGAGAGAACAGAAGGGCATCCAGAGAGAGCCGAGAGCAGAAGGGCATTCAGAGAGAGGAGAAGATAGAAGGGTATCCAGAGAGACTAGAGGAAAGAAGGTAATCAAGAGAGAGGAGAGAACAGAAGGATATCCAGAGAGTGTAGAAAACAGAAGGGCTTCAAGAGAGCAGAGAACAGAAAGGTATAAAGAAAGAGGAGAAGATAGAAGGCATAAAGGTGCAGAAGAGGACCAAACAGAATCCTGAGAAAGGAGAGAACAGAAGGCATTCAGGGATTGAAGAGAACAGAAGGGCATCCAGAGAGAAGAGAGGACAGAAGGGCATCTAGAGAGAGCAGAGAACAGAAGGGCATCCAGAGAGAGGAGAGCAAAGAAGGGCATCCACATAAAATAGTACAGAATGCCATACAGAGAGGAGAAGATAGAAGGGGATCTAGATAGAAGAGAGAAAAGTAGGGCATCCAGAAAGAGGAGAGAACAGAAGGGCATCAAGAGAAAAAGAAGACAGAAGCGAATCCAGAGAGAGGAGAGAACAAAAGGCATTCAAAGAGAGGAGAGAACAGAAGGGCATTGGGAGAGAGGAGAAGACAGAAGGTCATCCAGAGAGAGGAGATGACAGAAGGGCATTCAGAGAGAGGAAAAAAAATAGGGAATGCAGGGAGAGGAGAGAACAGAAGTGCATCCTGAGAGAGGAGACAACAGAAGGGTATGCGTAGAGGGAGAGAACAGAAGGGCATCCAGATCGTGGAGAGAACAGAAGGGCATAAAGAGAGAGGAGGAGACAGAAGGCAATCCAGAGAGAGGAGAGGAAAGAAGGACATTCTGAAAGAAGAGAGAACAGAAGCACATCCAGAGACATCTGAAGACTGAAGGACATCCAGAGAGAGAAGAGGACTGAAGGGCAACTGGAGAGAGAAGACCGAAGGGCACCCACCGAGAGGAGAGGACAGAATGGAATCCAGTCAGAGGAGAGAACAGAAGGGCATCCAATGTTAGGGGAGAACAGAAGGGAATCCAGAGAGAGGAGAGAACAGAAGAGAATGCAGAGAGAGGAGTGAACAGAAGGGCATTTAGAAAGAGGAGAGAACAGAAGAGAAGCCAGAGAGAGGAGAGGACAGAAGGGCATCCAGAGAGAGGAGAGTGCAGAAGGTCATCCAGATAGGAGAAGACAGAAGGGCATCCATAAAGAGAAGAGAATCCAAAGAGAAGGGAGAACAGAAGGGCATTGAGAGAGGAGAAGACCGAAGGTCATCCAGATAGGAGAGGACAGAAGGGCATCCGGAAAGAGAAGAGAACAGAAGGGCATCCAGAGAGAGGACAGAACAGAAGGGCATCAAGAGAGAAGAGGACACAAGGGCATCCAGAGAGAGGAGAGAACAGAAGGGCATCCAGAGAGAGGAGAGAACAGAAGGGCATCCATAGAGAGGAGAGGATAGAAGGACATCCAGAGAGATGGGATCAAAGAAGGGCATTGATAGAGAGAGGAGAAGACAGAAGGGCATCCGCGGAGAGGAGAGAACAGAAGGGCATCCAGAAAGAGGAGAGAACAGAAGTTCATCAATAGAGAGGAGAAGACAGAAGGGAATCCAGAGAGAGGAGAGAGTGGAAGTGCATCCAGAGAGAGGAGAAGACAGTAGGGAATCCAGAGAGAGAATAGAACAGAAGGGCATCCAGAGAGAGGAGAGAGCAGAAGGGCATCCAGTGTGAGGAGAAAACTGAAGGGCATCCAGAGAGAGGAGAGGACAGAATGGCATCCAGTGAAAGGAGAGAACAGAAGGGCATCCAGAGAAGAAGACTGAAGCAAATCCAGAGAGAGGAGAGAACAGAAAGGCATTTGGAGAGAGGAAGAACAGAAG
>NW_023045893.1:49533-113498 GCF_011762505.2 Arvicanthis niloticus
TCCAGAGAGAATAGAGAACATAAGGGCATGTAGAGAGAGAGCAGAGAACAGAAGGGTATCCAGAAAGACGAGAAGACAGAAGGGCTTCCAGATAGAGGAGAGGACAGAATGGCCTCCAGAAAGAGGAGAGAAAAGAAGGTCATCCAGTGAGAGGAGAGGTCAGAAGGGCATCCACAGAAAACAGTAAAGAAGGCCATACAGAGAAAGGAGAAGACAGAAGGGCATCTAGATAGAATAGAGAACAAAAGGTATCTAGAGAGAGGAGAGAACAGAAGGGCATCAAGAGAAGGAGAAGACAGAGCGAATCCAGAGAGAGTAGAGAGCAGAAGGGCATTCAGAGAGAGGAGAGAACAGAAGGGCATCGGGAGAGAGGAGAAGACAGAAGGTCATCCAGAGAGAGGAGAGAACATAAGTTCATCCAGAGAGAGGAAAAGACAGAAGGTCATCCAGAGAGAGTAGAGGATAGAATGGCAACCATAGAGAGGAAAGTACAGAAGGTCATCCAGAGAGAGGAGAGTGAAGAAGGGCATCCCGAGAGCGGATTGAACAGAACGGCATCTAGGAAAATGAGAGAACAGAAGAGAATACAGAAAAAAGAGAGAACAAGAGGGCATCCAGAGAGAGCAGAAGACTGAAGGACATCCAGAGAGAGAAGGTGACAGAAGGGCATCCGGAGAGAGGAAAAGACAGAACAGCATCCAGAGAGAGGAGAGGACTGAAAGACATCCAGTAAGGGAAGAGAACCGAAGCGAATCACGAGAGAGGAGAAGACAGAAGGGAATCTAGAGTGAAGAGAGAATGGTAGCACATTCAGAGAAAGGAGAACATAAAAGGGCATCGGAAGAAAGGAGAAGACAGTAGAGCATTCCAGAGATAGGAGATTATAGAAAGGTATCCAGAGGTAGGAGAAGACAAAAAGGGAATCCAGAGAGAGGAGAGAAAAGAAGGGCGTATAGAGAGAGGAGAAGACAGAAGGGCATCCAGAGAGAGGAGAAGATAGAAGGGAATCCGGAAAGAGGAGAAGACAGAAGGGCATCCAGAGAGAGTAGAGAGCAAAAGGGCATCCAGATAGAGGAGAAGAGAGTAGGGCATCTGGAGAGTGGAGAGAACAGAAGGGCATCCAGTGAGAGGAGAGTATAGAACGGCATCCAGAAAAAGGAGAAGACAGAAAGGAATCCAGAGAGTGGAGAGAAGAGAAGGGCATCTAGATAGAGGAGAGACCAGAACGGCATTCAGAGAGTGGAGAAGACAGAAGGGCATCCGGAAAGAGGAGAGAAGAGAAGGCATCTAAAAAGAGGAGAGAACAGAAGGGCATCAAGGGAGGAGAATACAGAAGGGAATCCAGAGAGAGGAGAGAACAGAAGGGTATCCAGAGAGTGGAGAAAACAGAAGGGCTTCAAAGAGGGAAGAGAACAGAAAGGCATCCAGACAGAGGAGAAGAGACAAGGCATCCAGGTGGAGAATAGGACTGAAGGGCATCCTGAGAGAAGAGAGAACAGGAGGCAATCAGAGAGAGAAGAGAAAAGAAGGGCATCCAGAGAGAATAGAGGAGAGAAGGGCATCTAGAGAGAGCAGAGAAAAGAAGGGCATCCAAAGAGAGGAGAGCAAAGAAGGGCATCCAAATAAAATAGTACAGAATGCCATAAAGAGAGAGGAGAAGACAGAAGGTCATCCAGAAAGAGGAGAGAACAGAAAAACATCCAGAGAAGGAGAAGACAGAAGCGAATCCAGAGAGAGGAGAGAACAAAAAGGCATGCAGTGAGAGGAGAGAACAGAAGGGCATCTAGATAGAGGAGAGACCAGAACAGCATTTAGAGAGAGGAGAAGACAGAAGGGCACCCAGAGAGAGGGGAGAACAGAAGGGCATCCATAGAAAGGAGAGAGCAGAAGGGCATTAGGAAAGAGGAGAGAAGAGAAGGCATCAAGAGAGGAGAAGACAAAAGGGAATCCAGAGAGAGGAGAGAACAGAAGGGTACCCAGAGATATGAGAAGAAAAAAAAGGGAATCCAGAGAGAGGAGAGAAAAAAGGCCATACAGAGAGAGGAGAAGACAGAAGGGCATCCAGAGAGAGGAGAAGATAGAACGGAATCCAGAGAGAGGAGAAGACAGAAGGCAATCCAGAGAGAGGAGAGAACAGGAGGGCATCCAGAGAGAGGAGAGACCAGAAGGGCATCCAGAGAGAGTAGAGACCAGAAGGGCATCCAGAGAGAGGAGAAGACAGAAGGTCATCCAGAGAGAGGAGATGACAGAAGGACATCCAGAGAGAGGAAAAAAATAGGGAATCCAGAAAGAGGAGAGAACAGAAGTGCATCCAGAGAGAGGAGAAGACAGAACGGCATCCAGAGAGAGGAGAGGATAGAACTGCATCTAGACAGAGGAGAAGACAGAAGGGAATCCAGAGAGAGGAGAGAAAAAAGGGCATCCTGTGAGGAGAGACCAGAAGGGCACTGAGAGATTGAGGAGAAGACAGAAGGGCATCTGGAGAGAGGAGAGAACAGAAGGGCATCTAGAAAGAGGAAAGAGCAGAAGGTCATCAAGAGAGAGGAGAAGACAGAACGGCATCCAGAGAGATGAGATTAAAGAAGGGCATTGAGAGAGAGGAGAAGACAGAAGGCCATCCGGGGAGTGGAGAGAACAGAAGGGCATCCAGAAAGCGGAGAGAACAGAAGGGCATCAATAGAGATGAGAAGATAGAAGGGAATCCAGAGAGAGGAGAGAACAGAAGGGCATCCAGAGAGAGGAGAAGACAGTAGGGAATCCAGAGAGAGAATAGAACAGAAGGGAATCCAGAGAGAGGACAGAGCAGAAGGGCATCCAGTGTGAGGAGAAAACTGAAGGGCATCCAGAGAGAGGAGAGGACAGAATGGCATCCGATGAGAAGAGAGAACAGAAGGGCATCCAGAGAAGGAGAAGACAGAAGCAAATCCAAAGAGAGGAGAGAACAGAAGGGCATTTGGGGAGATTAAGAACAGAAGGGCATCGGGAGAGAGGAGAAGACAGAAGGTCATCCAGAGAGAGGAGAGAACAGGAATGCCTCCAGAGAGAGGAGAAGACAGAAGGGCATTCAGAGATGGGAGAGGACAGAATGGCGTCCAGTGAGAGGAGAGAACAGAAGGGCATCCAATGTTAGGAAGAACAGAAGGGAATCCAGAGAGTGGAGAGAACAGAAAAGCATCCCGAGAGAGGGAAAGACAGAAGGGCATACAAAGTGAGGAGAGAACAGAAGGGCATCTGTAGCATGAAAAATTATAAATGCCATTTTTTGAAATATGTGTAGATTTTTCGCTTTACAGAACCCAGAACTGAAAATAAGATTTCAGGCCTTCACATTCCAGGTGAAGGACACTTGCTGGATTACACTCCTCAAGCTTTACCCAAGGCAGGAAGACACATTCCTGACTACAGATAAAAGATGCTGCCACCTAGGTGGGGCTATAGCAGGTAGAAGCAAAGATAGTTAATCTGAAATAGTTGGTAAATGGCAGGATAAGACACAATAGCATGGTAAAAACCACATTTTTGAAAAGAATGAGTGTGCAGAGTGATTTCACATGACTCTAGATCATTTGGGCTAGATCCCTCAGAAATGCTCCACTGTTATTGGGTACCCCTCCCTTGGTCTTCCCAGTGCTATGTAACCATGTGAAAATGCAACCATTCATGTGTAAGCATGCTAAAATACAACCATTCATGTGTAAGTGCTCGAAAATGCATTAGTTTCCCCACGCCATGCTTTAAAAGACACTTTAACCCACCACTTGGGGCCAAAAACCTTGCTCTTGGAGCTAAAGAGCTTCTCCTTTTGACCACCGGCTTACTTCCCTAATAAAGTCTCTGCTGATTACATCAAGGTATGTTTTCTTGTGATATTTGGGTGATCGAGATTTCCGGAGGTTTGAGGATGGGTATCAGTGTATGGAAGTCTTCACATCCAGAGACAGGAGAGAGAAGAAAGGCATCCAGAGAGAGGAGAAGAGAGTAGGGCATCCGGAGAGAGAACAGAAGGGCATCCAGATTGAAGAAAGACCAGAAGGGCATGCAGAGTGAGGAGATGACAGAAGGGCATCAGGAGAGAGGAGAGAGCAGAAGGGCATCCAGAGATAGGAGAAGACAGAAGGCAATCCAATGGGAGGAGAGAACAGAAGAACATTTGAAGGGAGGAGAAGACAGAAGGGCCTCCATAGAGGAGAGGACAGCAGGCCATGCAAACAGACAAGACAACAGAAGAGAATCCAGAAAGAGGAGAGAACAGAAGGACATCCAGAGTAGGAGAATACAGAAGCAAACCCAGAGAGAGGAGAGAACTGAAGGGCATTCGGAGAGAGGAGAGAACAGATGGGCATTGGGAGAGGGGAGAAGACAGAAGGTCATCCAGAGAGAGCAGATTACAGAAGGGCTTCTAGAGAGAGAAAAAGAAAAATAGGGAATCCAGAAAGAGGAGAGAACAGAAGTGCATCCAGAGAGTGGAGAAGACAGAAAGGCATCCAGAGAGAGGAGAAGATAGAACAGCATCCAGAGAGAGGAGAAGACAGAAGGGAATCCAAAGAGAGGAGAGAACAGAAGGGCATCCAGAGAGAGGAGAGACCAGAAGGGCATCCAGAGAGAGGCGAAGACAGAAGGTCATCCAGAGAGAGAAGATGACAGAAGGACATCCAGAAAGAAGAAAAGAAAAATAAGGAATCCAGAAAGAGGAGAGAACAGAAGTGCATCCAGAGAGAGGAGAAGACAGAACGGCATCCAGAGAGAGGAGAGGATAGAACTGCATCTAGACAGAGGAGAAGACAGAAGGGAATCCAGAGAGAGGAGAGAAAAAAGGGCATCCAGTGTGAGGAGAGACCAGAAGGGCACTGAGAGAGTGAGGAGAAGACAGAAGGGCATCCGGAGAGAGGAGAGAACAGAAAGGCATCTAGAAAAAGGAAAGAACAGAATGTCATCAAGAGAGAGGAGAAGACAGAAGGGAATTCAGAGAGAGGAGAGAACAGAAGGGCATCCAGACAGAGGAGAGAATAGAAGGCCATCCAGAGACAGGAGAAGACAGAAGGGCGTTCGGAGAGAGGAGATGACAGAAGGGCATCCAGAGAGAAGAAAACAAATATAGGGAATCCTGAATGAGTAGAGAACAGAAGTGCATCCAGAGACTGAAGACAGAAAGGCATCCAGAGAGAAGAGAGAATAGAACAGCATCCAGAGAGAGGAGAAGACAGAAGGGAATCCAGAGAGAGGAGAGAAGAGAAGGCCATCCAGAGAGAGGAGAGACCAGAAGGCCATCCAGAGAGAGGAGAAGACAGAAGGGCATCCAGGGAGAGGAGATGACAGAAGGGCATCCAGGGAGAGGAGATGACAGAAGGGCATCCAGAGAGAGGAAAAGGAAAATAGGGAATCCAAAAAGAGGAGAAAACAGAAGTGCATCCAGAGAGGAGAAGACAGAAAGGCATCCAGAAATAGGAGAAGACAGAAGGGCATCCAGAGAGAGGAGAGGACAGAATGGTATCCAGAATGAGGAGAGAACAGAAAAGCATCCTGAGAGAGGGGAAGACAGAAGGGCATATAAATATAAAGGCCTGAAATCTTATTTTCAGTTCTGTGTTCTGTAAGGTGAAAAATCTACACATTTTTCAAAAAATGGCATTTATAATTTTTCATGCTACAGATGCCCTTCTGTTCTCTCCTCACTTTGTATGCCCTTCTGTCTTCCCCTCTCTCGGGATGCTTTTCTGTTCTCTCCTCTCTCTGGATTCCCTTCTGTTCTCTCCTAACATTGGATGCCCTTCTGTTCTCTCCTCTCACTGGATGCCATTCTGTCCTCTCCCATCTCTGGATGCCCTTCTGTCTTCTCCTCTCTCTGGATGCATTCCTGTTCTCTCCTCTCTCTGGATGACCTTCTGTCTTCTCCTCTCTCCCGATGCCCTTCTGTTCTTCCTCTCTCCAAATGCCTTTCTGTTCTCTCCTCTCTCTGGATTTGCTTCTGTCTTCTTCTCTTGATGCCCTTCTGTTCTCTCCTTTCTCTGGATGCCATTCTGTCCTCTCCTCTCTCTGGATGCCCTTCAGTTTTCTCCTCACACTGAATGCCCTTCTGCTCTCTCCTCTCTCTGGATGCCCTTCTGTTCTATTCTCTCTCTGGATTCCCTACTGTCTTCTCCTCTCTATGGATGCACATCTACACTTTCCTCTCTCTGGATGCACTTCTGTTCTCTCCTCTCTCTGGATTCCCTTCTGTCTTCTCCTCTCTCTTGATGACCTTCAGTTCTCTCCTCTTTCAGGATGCCCTTCTGTTCTCTCCTCTCCATGGATGCCCTTCTGTCTTCTCTCTCTCTCAATGCCCTTCTTTGATCTCATCTCTCTGGATGCCCTTCTATCTTCTCCTCTCTCTGGATGCCCTTCTACGCTCTCCTCTCTATGGATGCCCTTTGTTCTCTCCTCTCTCCGGATGCCCTTCTGTCTTCTCATCTCTCTGGATGCCCTTCTGTTCTCTCCTCTCTCTGGATGCCCTTGTGTCCTCTTCTCTCTGGATGCCCTTCTATTCTGTCCTCTCTCTGGATGCCCTTCTGTTCTCTTCTCTTTCCGGATGCCCTTCTGTCCTCTCCTATCTGGATGCCCTTTGGTCTTCTCCTCTCTCAATGCCCTTCTGTTCTCTCTTCTCTTTGGATTCCCTTCTGTCTTCTCCTATCTGGATGCCCTTCTGCACTCTCCTCTCTCTGGATGCCCTTCTGTCCTCTCCTCTCT
Organism: Arvicanthis niloticus; assembly: GCF_011762505.2. Lineage (NCBI taxonomy): Eukaryota > Metazoa > Chordata > Mammalia > Rodentia > Muridae > Arvicanthis > Arvicanthis niloticus. Next base: position 56,257 of record NW_023045893.1, read on the forward strand.
ATGGCTTCTCTTCTATTCTCTCCTCTTTCTAAATGCCCTTCTGTTCACTCCTCTCTCTGCATTCTATTCTGTTCTCTCCTCTCTCTGGATTCCCTTCTGTTCTCCCCTAACATTGGATGCCCTTCTGTTCTCTCCTCTCACTGGATTCCATTCTGTCCTCTCCTCTCTCTGGGTGCCCTTCAGTCTTCTTCTCTCTCTGGATGTCCTTCAGTCTTCGGATGTCTCTAGATGGGCTTGTGTTCTCTCCTCTTTCTGCATTCTCTCCTGTTCACTCTTCTCTCTGGATGTGCTTCTGTTCTCTCTTCTCTGGGGATGTCCTTCTTTCCTCTCCTCTCTCTGGATTGCCTTCTGTCTTCTAATCTCTCTTGATGCCCTTCTGTTCTCTCCACGTTCTGGATGCCCTTCTGTTCTCTCCCTCTCCGCATACCCTTCAGTTGTCTCCTCTCTCAGGATGCACTTCTGTTCTCTCCTCTCTCTCTGCATTCCCTATTTTTCTTTTCCTCTCTCTGAATGCCCTTCTGTCATCTCCTCTCTCTGGATGACCTTCTGTCTTCTCCTCTCTCCCAATGCCCTTCTGTTCTCTCCTCTCTCTGAATGCCTTTTGTTCTCTCCTCTCTCTGGATTCGCTTCTGTCTTCTTTTTCTCTTGATGCCCTTCTGTTCTCTCCTCTTTCTGGATGCCCTACTTTTCTCTCCTCTATCTAGATGCCCTTCTATCTTCTCCTCTCTCTGTATGGCATTCTGTACTATTTTATGTGGATGCCCTTCTTTGCTCTCCTCTCTCTGGATGCCCTTCTGTTCTCTGCTCTCTCTAGATGCCCTTCTGTCCTCTCTTCTCTCTGGATGCCCTTCTGTTCTCTTCGATCCCTGAATGCCTTCTGTTCTCTCCTCTCTCAGGATTCCATTCGGTCCTCTTCTGCACCTTTATGCCTTCTATCTTCTCCTCTTTCTTTATACCTTTCTGTTCTCTGCTCTCTCTTGAAGCCCTTCTGTTTTCTCCACTCTCTGGATACCCTTCTGTTCTCTCCTCTCTCTGGATGACCTTCTGTCCTCTAGTCTCTCTGGATGCCCTTCTGTCTTCTCCTCTCTCTGAATGCCCTTCTGCTCTCTGCTCTCTCTGGATGCCCTTCTGTTCTCTCCTCTTTCTGGATGCCCTTCTGTTCTCTCCTCTCTCCACATATCCTTCTGCTGTCTCCTCTCTCAGGATACACTTCTCTTCTCTCCTCTCTCTACATTCCCTATTTTTCTTGTCCTCTCTCTGGATGCCCTTCTGTCATCTCCTCTCTCTGGATGACCTTCTGTCTTCTCCTCTCTCACGATTCCCTTCTGTTCTCTCTTCTCTCTGGATTCGCTTCTGTCTTCTCCTTCTCTGGATGCCGTTCTGTTCTATCCTATTTCTGGATTCCCTTCTATTCTCTCCTCTATCTAGATGCCCTTCTGTCTTCTCCTCTCTTTCTATTGCCTTCTGTACTATTTTATCTGGATGCCCTTATTTGCTTTCCTCTCTCTGGATGTCCTTCTGTCCTCTCCTATCTCCTGATGCCCTTCTGTCTTCTCCTCTTTCTGGATGCTCTTTTGCCTTCTCCTCTCTCTGGATGCCTTTCTGCTCTCTTCTCTCTCTGGATGCCCTTCTGTTATCTCCTCTCTCCAGATGCCCTTCTGTCTTCTCGTCTCTCTGGATGCCCTTCTGCTCTCTCCTCTCTCTGTATGCCCTTCTACTCTCTCCTCTCTCTGGATGCTCTTCCGTTTTCTCCTCTCTCTGGATTCCCTTCTGTCTTCTCCTCTCTTGATGCCCTTCTGTTCTCTCCTCTTTCCGGATGCCCTTCTGTCTTCTCCTCTCTCTGAATACCATTCTGGTCTCTCCTCTATCTAGATGCCCTTCTGTTCTCTCCTCTCTCTGGATTCCCTTCTGTCTTCTCCTTTCTCTGGATGCCGTTCTATACTCTCCTCTCACTGGATGCCCTTCTGTTCTCTCCACTCTCCGGATGCCCTTCTGTCTTCTCCTCTCTCTGGATGCCCTTTTGCCCTCTCCTCTTTATGGATGCCCTTTTGTCTTCTCCTCTTTCCAGATTCCCTTCTATCTTCTCCTCTCTCTGGATGCCCTTCTGTCTTCTCCTCTCTCTGTATGCCCTTCTTTTCTCTTCTCTCTCTGGATTCCATTTATGTCTCCTCGTATTTCTGGATACCCTTCTGTTCTCTCCTCTCTCTGGATTCCCTTCTGTCTTCTCCTCTCTTGATGCCCTTCTGTTCTCTCCTCTTTCTGGATGCCTTCTCTTCTCTCCTCTTTCCACATGCCCTTCGGTCTTCACCTCTCTCTGAATGCCGTTCTGGTCTCTCCTCTATCTAGATGCCATTCTGTTCTCTCCTCTCTCTGTTTTCCCTTCTGTCTTCTCCTTTCTCTGGATGCCATTCTATACTCTCCTCTCACTGGATGCCCTTCTGTTCTCTCCACTCTCTGGATGCTCTTCTGTCTTCTCCTCTCTCTGGAAGCCCTTTTGCTCTCTCCTCTTTCTGGATGCCCTTCTGTCTTCTCCTCTTTCTAGATTCCCATCTATCTTTTCCTCTCTCTGGATGCCCTTCTGTCTTCTCCTCTCTCTGTACGCCCTTCTTTTCTCTCCTCTCTCTGGATTCCCTTTTTGTCTTCTCCTATCTCTGGATACCCTTCTGTAATCTCCTCTCTCTGGAATGCCCTTCTGTCTTCTCCTCTCTTCCGATGCCCTTTTGTCTTCTCCTCTCTCTGGATGCGCTACCATTCTCTCCTCACTCTAGATTTCCTTCTGTCTTCTCCTCTCTCGGGATTCCCTTCTGTTCTCTCCTCTTACTGGATGTCCTTCAGTCCTCTCCTATCTCTGGATGCCGTTCTGTCTTTTCCTCTCTCCGGATGCACTTCTGTCACCTTCTCTCTCTGGATGTCCTTCAGTCTTCTGCTCTCTCTGGATGCCCTTTTGTTCTCTCTTTTTTCTGGATTCTCTTCTGTTCTATCATTTCTCTAGATGCCCATCTGTTCTCTATTCTCTCGGGATGCCCTTCTTCACTCTTCTCTCTCTGGATGCCCTTCTGTCCTCTCCTCTCTCTGGATGCCATTCTATCCTCTCCTCTCTCTGGATGACCTTCTGTCTTTTCCTCTCTCTGGATGCACTTCTGTTCTCTCCTTTCTCTGGATGACCTTCTGTCTTCTCCTCTCTCCCGATGCCCTTCTGTTCTCTCCTCTCTCCGCATGCCTTTCTGCTCTCTCCTCTCTCTGGATTCGCACTGTCTTCTCCTTCTCTTGATGCCCTTCTGTTCTTTCCTCTCTCTAGATACCCTTTTGTTCTCTAGTCTATCTAGATGCCATTCTGTCTTCTCCTTTCTCTGTATGGCCTTCTTTACTGTTTTCTGTGGATGCCCTTCTGACCTCTCCTCTCAGTGGATGACCTTCTTTTCTCTCTTCTCTCTGGAGGCCATTCTGTCCTCTCCTCTCTCTGGAAGCCCTTCTGTCTTCTCCTATCTCCCGATGCCCTTCTGTCTTCTCCTCTTTCTGGATACCCTTCTGTTATCTGCTCTCTCTACATGCCCTTCTGTCCTCTATTCTCTCTGGATGCCCTTATGTTCTCTCCTCTCTCTGGATGTTCTTCTGTCTTCTCCGCTCTCTGGATACCATTCTATTCTCTACTCTTTCTGGATTACCTTGTGTCTTCTCTGCTCTCTGGATGCCCTTCTGTTCTCCCCTCTTTGTGGATGTGTTTCTCTCTTCTCCTCTCTCTGGATGCCCTTCTGTTCTCTCTTATCTCTGGATGCTGTTCTGTCTTCTCCTCTCTCTGGATGGCTTTGTGTTCCCTCCTCTCTCTGGATCTTTTCTGTCCTCTCCTCTCTCTGGATGCCCTTCTTCACTCACCTCTCTCTGGATGCCCTTCTGTCCTCTCCTCTCTCTGGATGCCCTTCTGCTCTCTCCTCTCTCTGGATGCCCTTATGTTCTCTCCTCTCTCCGGATGCCCTACTGACTTCTCCTCTCTCTGGATGCCTTTTTGCTCTTTCAACTTTATCGATGCCTTTCTGTTATCTCCTCTCTCCAGATGCACTTCTGCCTTCTCCTCTCTCTGGATGCCTTCTGCTCTCTCCTCTTTCTGGATGTGCTTCTGTTCTCTCCTCTCTCCGGATGCCCTTCTGTCTTCTCCTCTAATCGGATGCCATTCTGCTCTCTCCTCTCTCTGGATGCCCTTCTGTCCTCTCCACTATCTGGATGCCCTTCTGTCTTGTCCTCTCTCTGGATGCCCTTATGATCTCTCCTCTCTCCGGTGGCTCTTCTATTCTCTCATCTCTCTGGATGCCCTTCTGTCTTCTCCTCTCTCTGGATGCCCTTCTGTTTTCACCTCTCTCTGGATGCCCTTCTGTCCTCTCCTCTCACTGGATGCCCTTCTCTTCTCCCCTCTCTCTGAATTCCCTTTTTGTATTCTCCTCTCGCTGCATGCCCTTCTTTTCTCTCCTCTCTCTAGATGCCCGTCTCTCCTCTATTCTCTCTGGATGCCTCTCTGTTCTCTCGTCTCTCTGGATGTCCTTCTGTGCTCTTCTCTCTATGGATTCGCTTCTGTCCTCTCCTCTCCCTGGATGCCCTTCTGCTCTCTTCTCTCTCTGGATGCCCTACTGTCTTTTCGTTTCTCTGGATGCTTTTCTGTAATCTCCTCTCTGAGGAATCCCTTATGATCTCTCCTCTCTCTGGATGCCCTTCTGTTCTCTCCTCTCTCCGTATGCACTTCTGTATTCTAATCTCTCTGGCTGCCATTCTGTTCTCTTCTCTCTCCAGATGCCCTTCTGTCTTCTCCTCTCTCTGGATGCCCTTCTGTCTTCTCCTCTCACTGGATGCCCTTTGTTCTCTCCTCTCTCGAGATGCCCTTCTTCCCTCTCCTCTCTCTGGATGCCCTTCTGTCTTCTCCTCCCTCTGGATGCCCTTCTGTCCTCTCTTCTCTATGGATGCCATTCTGTCTGCTCCTCTCTCCCTATGACCTTCTGTTCTCTCATCTCACTGGCTTTTGTTCTGTGTTCTCCTATTTCTGGATGCACTTCTGTTTTCTCCTTTCTCCGGATGACCTTCTGTCTTCTCCTATCTCTGGATGCCCTTCTGTTCTCTCCTCTCTCTGAATGGCCTTCTGTTCTCTCCTCTCTCTGGATTCCCTTCTGTCTTCTCCTCTCTCTGCATGCTGTTTTATCCTCTTCTCGCTCTGGATTCGCTCTGTCTACTCCTTCTCTGAATACCCTTCTGTTCTCTCCTCTTTCTGTATGCCCTCTGTTCTCTCCTCTATCTAGATGATTTTCTGTCTCCTCCTCTCTCTGTATGGCCTTCTATACTATTTTATGTGGATGCCCTTTTTTCTTCTCCTCTCTCTGCATGCCCTTCTGCTCTGTCTTCTCTCTGGAGGAAATTATGTCTCCTCTCTGTGGATGTCCTTCTGTCTTCTGCTATGTCCTGATGCCCTTCTGTCTTCTCCTCTTTCTGGATGCCCTTCTGTTCTCTGCTCTCTCTATATACCCTTCTGTCCTCTCCTCTCTCAGGATGCCAATCTGTCCTCTTCTACATCTGGATGACTCCTCTCTTCTCCTATTTACAGATGCCCTTCTGTTCTATCCTCTCTCTGGATGCTCTTCTGCTTTATCCTCTCTCTGGATGCCTTTCTGTACTCTCCTCTCTCTGGATGCCCTTCTTTCCACTCCTCTCTCTGGATGCCCATCTGTCTTCTCCTCTCTCTGAATGCCCTTCTGCTCTCTCCTCTCTCTGAAAGCCCTTCTGTTATCTCCTCTCTCTGGATGCCCTTCTGTATTCTCCTCTCTCTGGATTCCTTTCTGTCTTCTCTCTTTGGATGCCCTTCTGTTCTCTCTCTTTTCTGGATGCCCGTCTGTTCTCTCCTCTCTCCGTATGCCCTTCTGTCATCTCCTCTCTCTGGATGCTCTTCTATTCTCTCCTCTCTCCAGATGCCCTTCTGTATTCTCCTCTCTCTGGATTCCCTTCTGTCTTCTCCTCTCTCTGGATGCCCTTATGTTCTCTCTCTTTTCTGGATGCCCTTCGGTTCTCTCCTCTATCCATATGCCCTTCTGTCTTCTCCTCTCTCTGGATGCTCTTCTGCTCTCCTCTCTCTGGATGCCCTTCTGTTCTCTCTTCTCTCTGGATTGCCTTCTGTCTTCTCCTCTCTCTGGATGCCATTCTTTCCTCTCCTGTCTCTGGATGCCCTTCTGTCTTCTCCTCTCTCTGGACGCCCTTCTGTTCTCTCCTCTCTCTGGATTCCCTTTTTGTCTTCTCCTCTCTCTGGATACCCTTCTGTAATCTCCTCTCTCTGGATGCCCTTCTGTCTTCTCCTCTCTTCTGATGCCCTTCTGTCTTCTCCTCTCTCTGGATGCCCTACCATTCTCTCCTCACTCTAGATTCCCTTCTGTCTTCTCCTCTCTCGGGATTCCCTTCTGTTCTCTCCTCTCACTGGATGTCATTCTGTCCTCTCCTCTCTCTGGATGCCCTTCTGTCTTTTCCTCTCTCTGGATGCCCTTCTGTCACATTCTCTCTCTGGATGTCCTTCAGTCTTCTGCTCTCTCTGGATGCCCTTCTGTTCTCTCCTTTTTCTGGATTCTCTTCTGTTCTATCATTTCCCTAGAAGCCCTTCTTTTCAATCCTCTCTCGGGATGCCCTTCTTCACTCTCCTCTCTCTGGATGCCCTTCTGTCCTCTCCTCTCTATGGTTGCCATTCTATCCTCTCCTCTCTCTGGATGACCTTCTGTCTTTTCCTCTCTCTGGGTGCACTTCTGTTCTCTCCTCTCTCTGGATGACCTTCTGTCTTCTCCTCTCTCCCGATGCCCTTCTGTTCTCTCCTCTCTCTGCATGCCTTTCTGCTCTCTCCTCTCTCTGGATTCGCTCTGTCTTCTCCTTCTCTTGATGCCCTTCTGTTCTCTCCTCTCTCTAGATACCCTTTTGTTCTCTAGTCTATCTAGATGCCATTCTGTCTTCTCCTTTCTCTGTATGGCCTTCTTTACTGTTTTCTGTGGATGCCCTTCTGACCTCTCCTCTCACCGGATGACCTTCTTTTCCCTCTTCTCTCTGGAGGTCATTCTGTCCTCTCCTCTCTCTGGAAGCCCTTTTGTCTTCTCCTATCTATGCCTTCTGTCTTCTCTTTCTGGATACCCTTCTGTTATCTGCTCTCTCTACATGCCCTTCTGTTCCCTATTTTCTCTGGATGCCCTTATGTTCTCTCCTCTCTCTGGATGTTCTTCTGTCTTCTCTGCTCTCTGGATACCGTTCTATTCTCTACTCTCCCTGGATGAACTTCTGTCTTCTCTGCTCTCTGGAAACCCTTCTGTTCTCCCCTCTTTGTGGATGTGTTTCTGTCCTCTCTTCTCTCTGGATGCCCTTCTGTTCTCTCCTCTCTCTGGATGTCCTTCTGCCCTCTCATTTCCATGGATGCCCTTCTGTCTTCTTCTCTCTCTGGATGGCTTTCTGTTCCCTCCTCTCACTGGATCCCTTCTGTCCTCTCCTCTCTCTGAATGCCCTTCTTCACTCACCTCTCTCTGGATGCCCTTCTGTCCTCTCCTCTCTCAGGATGCCAGTCTGAAATCTTCTCCATCTAGATTCTTTCTCTCTTCTCTTCTTTCTGTATGGCTTTCTTTACTCTTTTCTGTTGATGCCCTTTGGCCCTGTTTTCTCTCCGGATGCCCTTCTTTTCTCGCTTTTCTATGGAGTCCATTCTGTCTACTCCTCTCTCTGGACTCCCATTTGTCTTCTCCTATCTCCAGTTGCCCTTCTGTCTTCTCCTCTTTCTGGATAGTCTTTTGTTCTCTGCTCTCTCTACATGCCCTTCTGTCCTCTATTCTCTCTGGATGCTCTTATGTTCTGTCCTCGCTCTGGATGTTCTTCTGCCTTCTCAGCTCTCTGGATACCATTCTGTTCTCTACTATCCCTGGATGCCCTTCTATCTTCTCTGTTCTCTGGATGGCTTTCTGTTCCCTCCTCTTTCTGGATCCCTTCGGTCCTCTCCTCTCTCTGGATGACCTTCTGTCCTCTTCTCTCTCTGGTTGCCATTCTATCCTCTCTTGTATCTGTATGCCCTTCTGTCTTCCCCTTTCTTTCTATGCCCTTCTTTTCTTTCGTCTCTCCCTATGCCCTTCTGTTTTCTCCACTCTCTTGATGCCCGAAAATTTTCTCCTGACTCTGGATAGCCTTCTGTATTCTCCTCTCTCCCTATGCCCTAATGTTCTCTCGTCTCTCTGGCTTCCCTTCTGTTTTCTTCTTTCTCTTGATGTCCTTATGTTCTCTCCTCTCTTTGGATGCACTTCTGTCTTCTCCTCTCTCTGGATGCCCTTCTGCTTTGTCCTCTTTCTGGATGCGCTTCTGTTCTCTCCTCTCTCCGGATGCCCTTCTGTCTTCTCCTCTAAACGGATGCCCTTCTGCTCTCTCTTCTCTCTGGATGCCCTTCTGTTCTCTCCTCTCTCCGGAAGAACTTCTGTATTCTCCTCTCTCTGGATGCCCTTCTGCTCTCTCCTCTCCCCAGATGCCCTTCTGTCTTCTCCTCTCTCTAGATGCCCTTCTGTCCTCTCCTCTCTCCAGATGCCCTTCTGTCTTCTCCTCTCTCTGGATGCCCTTCTATTCTCTCCTCTCTCTGGATTACCTTCTGTCTTCTCCTGCCTCTGCATGTCGTTTTATCCTCTCCTCGCTCTGGATTCACTCAGTCATCTCCTTCTCTGAATGCCCTTTTGTTCTCTCCTCTTTCTTGGTGCCCTTCTGTTCTCTTCTCTATCTAGATGCACTTCTGTCTCCTCCACTCTCTGCATGCCCTTCTGCTCTGTCTTCTCTCTGGACAAATTCTGTCTCCTTCTCTCTCTGGATGCTCTTCTGTCTTCTGCTATGTCCTGATGCCCTTCTGTCTTCTCCTCTTTCTTGATGCCCTTCTGTACTATGCTCTCTCTAGATACCCTTCTTCCTCTCCTTTCTCTGGATGCCCTCCTGTTCTCTTCTCTGCCTGAATGCCCTTCTGTCCTCTCCTCTTTCAGGGTGCCCTTCTGTCTTCTCTTCTCTCTGGATGTTCTTCTGATCTCTCCTCTCTCCTGTGGCTCTTCTTTCCTCTCATCTCTCTGGATGCCCTTCTGTCTTCTCCTCTGTCTGGATGTCCTTCTGTTTTCGCCTCTCTCTTGATGCCCTTCTGTCCTCTCCTCTCACTGGATCCCCTTCTGTTCTCTCCTCTCTCTGGATTCCCTTTTTTTCTATTCCTCTCGCTGGATGCCCTTCTCTTCTCTTCACTCTTTTGATGCCCTTCTGTCCTCTATTCTGTCTACATGCCTCTCTGTCCTCTAGTCTCTCTGGATGCACTTCTGTGCTCTCCTCTCTCTGGATGCCCTACTTTCTTCTCCTTTCTCTGGATGCTTTTCTGTTCTCTCCTCTCTCTGGATGCCCTTCTGTCTTCTCCTCTCTCTGGATGCCTTTCTGCTCTCTCCTCTCTCTGGATGCCCTTCTGTTCTCTCCTCTCTCTGGATGCTCTTCTGTCGTCTCCTCTCTCCCTATAACCCTTCTGTTCTCTCATCTCACCGGCTTCCATTCTGTCTTCTTCTCTTTCTGGATGCACTTCTGTATTCTCCTCTCTCCAGATGACCTTCTGTCTTATCCTATCTCTGGATGCCCTCCTGCTCTCTCCTCTTTCTGGATGCCCTTCTGTTCTCTCCTCTCTCTGGATTCCCTCCTGTCTTCTCCCTCTCTGCATGCCATTTTTTCCTCTCCTCGCTCTGGATTCGCTCTGTCTTCTCCTTTTCTGAATGCCCTTTTGTTAACTCCTCTTTCAGGATGCCCTTCTGTTCTCTCCTCTATCTAGATGCCCTTCTGTCTCCTCCTCTCTCTGTATGACCTTCTGAACTATTTTATGTGGATGCCCTTCTTTCCTCTATTCTCACTGCATGCTCTTCTGCTCTGTCTTCTCTCTGGAGTAAATTATGTCTCCTTCTCTCTCTGGACACCCTTCTGTCTTCTGCTATGTCCTGATGCCCTTCTGTCTTCTTCTCTTTCTGGAAGCCCTTCTCATCTATTCTTTCCCTGAATTCCCTTCTGTCCTCTCCTGTTTCAGGATGCCCGTCAGTCCTTTTTTACATCTGGATGACTCCTCTCTTCTCCTATTTACGGATGCCATTCTGTTCTATCCTTTCTCCGGATGCCCTTCTGTCTTCTAAGCTCTCTGGATGCCCTTCTGTTCTCTCGTCTCTCTAGATGCCCTTCTGTCCTCTCCTCTCTCAGGATGCCCGTCGGGTCTTTTCTACATCTGGATGCCTCCTCTTTTCTACTATTTTCGGATGCCCTTCTGTTCTCTCCTCTCTCTTGATGACCTTTTGTTTTATCCTTTCTCTGTATGCCCTTCTGTACTCTTTTCTCTATGGATGCCCTTCTGTCCACTCCTCTTTCTGGATGCCCATATGTCTTCTCCTCTCTCTGGATGCCGTTCTGCTCTCTCCTCTCTCTGAATGCCCTTCTGTAATCTCCTCTCTCCAGATGCCCTTTTGTATTCTCCTCTCTTGGGATTCCCTTCTGTCTTCTCCTCTCTTTGGATGCACTGCTGTTCTCTATTCGCTCTGGACTGCCTTCTGTCTTCTCCTCTCACTGGATGTCCTTCTATCCTCTCCGCTCTCTGGATGCCCTTCTGTTTTTTCTCTCTTCGGATGCTCTTCTGTCCTCTCCTCTCACTGGATGCCCTTCTGTTCTCTCTCATCACTGGAATCCCTTTTTTCTTCTCCTATCGCTGGATGCCATTCTCTTCTCTCCTCTCTCTAGATGCCCTTCTGTCCTCTATTCTGTCTGGATGCCTCTCTGTTCTCGTGTCTCTATGGATGCCCTTCTGTGCTCTCCTCTCTCTGGATTCCCTTCTGTCCTCTCCTCTCTCTGGATGTCCTTCTGCTCTATCCGCTCTCTGGATGCCCTGCTGTCTTCTCCTTTCTCTGAATGCTTTTCTGTACTCTCCTCTCTCCAGATGCCCTTCTGTCTTCTCCTCTCTCTGGATGCCCTTCTGCTCTCTCCTCTCCCTGGATGCTCTCCTGTTCTCTCCTCTCTCCTGATGCCCTATTGTCTTCTCCTGTCTCTGGATGCTTTTTTGCTCTCTCCTATTTCTGAATGCCCTTCTGTTCTCTCCTCGCTCTGGATGCCTTACTGTCCTCAAATATCTGGACGTCATTCTGTTCTCTCCTTTCTCTGGATGCCCTTCTGTTCTCTCCTTTCTCCAGATGCCCTTTTGTCATCTCCTCTCTCTGGATGCCCTTTTGTTCTCTCCTTTCTCTGAATGCCCTTCTGAACTCTTATCTCCATGGATGCCTTTATGTCTTCTCCTCCCTCTGGATGGCTTTCTGTTCCCTCCTCTCTCTGGATCCGTTCTGTCCTCTCTTCCCTCTGGATGCCCTTCTTCACTCTCTTCTCTCTGGATGCCCTTCTGTCTTCACCTCTCACTGAATGCCCTTCTGTCCTCTCCTCTCTCTGGATGCCCTTCTTCACTTTCCTCTCTCTTATTGCCCTTCTGTCATCTCCTCTCTCTGGATGCCCATCTGTCCTCTCCTCTCTCTGGATGTCCTTCTGTTCTCCTCTTTCTCTGGATTCCCTTTTTGTCTTCTCCTCTCGCTGGATGCCCTTCTCTTCTCTCCTCTCTCTAGATGCCCTTCTGTCTTCTCCTCCCTCTTGATGCCCTTCTGTCCTCTCCTCTCACTGGATGCCCTTTGTTCTCTCCTCTCTTGGGATGCCTTTATTCCCTCTACTCTCTCTGGATGTCCTTCTGTCCTCTCCTCTCTCTGGATGCCATTCTGTCCTCTTCACTCTCTGGATGTTCTTCAGTCTTCTGATCTCTCTGGATGGGTTTCTGTTCTCTCCTCTTTCTGGATTCTCTCCTGTTCTCTCATCTCTCTGGATGTGCTTCTGTTATCTCTTCACTCCTGATGTCCTTCTGTCCACTCTTCTCTCTGAATGCCCTTTTGTCTTCTCCTTTCTCTGGTTGCCTTTCTGTTCTCTCATCTCTCAGGATGTCATTTTGTCTTTTCCTCTCTCTGGATACCCTTTTGTTCTATCCTCTCTCTGAATGCCCTTCTGTTCTTTCCTCTCTCTGGATGCCCTTGTGTCCTCTTCTCTCTCTGTATGCTCTTCTGTTCTCTCCTCTCTCAGGATTCAGTTCTGCCTTCGCCTCTCTCTAGATGCCCTTCTGTTCCCTTCTGTCCCTGGATGCTCTTCTGTCCTCTAGTCTCTAAGGATTCCTGTCTGTTCTCTTCTAGATCTAGATACCTTCTCCCTTTTCCTCTTTCCGTATGCCCGTCTGTTCTCTCCTCTCTCTGGAAGCCCTTCTGTCCTCTCCTCTCTCTGGATGCCCTTCTGTCTTCTCCTCACTCTCTCAGTGCCCTTCTAGTCTCTCCTCACACTAGATGACTGTTTTTTCTTTCCTCTCACTGGATTCGTACTGTCTTCTCCTCTCTCTAGATACCATTCTATCCTCTCCTCTCTCTGGATGCTGTTCTGTCTTTTCTTCTCTCTGGATGCACTTCTTTTCTCTCCTCTTTAAGGATTCCCTACTTTTCTTTTCCTCTCTCTGGATGCCCTTCTCTCATCTCCTCTCTCTGGATGCCCTTCTGTTCTCTCCTCCTCTGGATTCCCTTCGGTTTTCTCCTCTTTGGATTCCCTACTGTGCTCTACTCTTTCTGATGCCCTTCTGTTCTCTCTTCTCTCCCGATGCCCTACTGTCTTCTTCTCTCTCTGGATACCCTTCTAATCTCTCCTCTCTCTGGATGCCCTTCTGTTCTCTCCTCTCTCTGGAAGCCTTCTGTCCTCTCCTCTCTCTGGATGCCCTTCTGTTCTTTCCTCGCTTTAGATGCCCTTCAGTTCTTTCCTCTATCTAGATGCCCTTGTGTCTTCTCCTCTCTGTGTATGGCCTTCTTTAATCTTTTCTGTGGATGCCCTTTTGTCCTCTCTTCTCGATAAATTCCCTACTGCTCTGTCTTCTCTCTGGAGGCCATTCTGTCCTCTCCTCTCTCTGGATGCCCTTATGTTTTCTCCTTTCTCTGGATGTTCTTCTGTTTTTTCCACGCTCTGGATACCATTCTATTCTCTACTCTCTCCAGATGACCTTCTGTCTTCTCTGCTCTCTGGATGCCCTTCTGTTCTCTTCTCTCTGTGGATGTGTTTCTGTCTTCTCCTCTCTCTAGATGCCCTTCTGTTCTCTCCTCTCTATGAATGCCCTTCTGAACTCTTTTCTCCATGGATGCCTTTCTGTCTTCTCCTCTCTCTGGATGGCTTTCTGTTCCCTACTCTCTCTGGATCCCTTCTGTCCTCTCTTTTCTCTGGATGCCCTTCTTCTCTCTCCTCTCTCTGGATGCCCTTCTGTCCTCACCTCTCACTGGATGCCCTTCTGTCCTCTCCTCTCTGGATGCCCTTCTGTTCTCTCCTCTTTCTGGATGCCATTTTGTCCTCTTCTCTCTGGATGCCCTTCTATTCTCTCCTCTCCCTGGATGCCCTTCTGTTCTCTTCTCTTTACGGATGCCTTCTGTCCTCTCCTCTATGGAGGCCCTTCTGTCTTCTCCACTCTCCGAATGTCCTTCTGTTCTCTCCTCGCTTTGGATTCCCTTCTGTCTTCTCCTCTCTCTGTATGGCCTTCTGTACTATTTTATGTGGATGCCCTTCTTTGCTCTCCTCTCTCTGGATGCAATTCTTTCTTCTCTTATCTCCCGATGCCCTTCTGTCTTCTCCTATTTCTGGATGTCCTTCTCTTCTCTGCTCTCTTTAGATGCCCTTTTGTTATCTCTTCTCTCTGAATGCCTTCTGTACTCTCCTCTCTCAGGATGCACGTCGGTCCTCTTCTCCATCTGGATGCCTTCTCTCTTCTCCTCTCTCTGGATGCCCTTCAGTCTTCTCCTCTCTCTGGATGTACTTCTGCTCTCTCCTCTTTCTGGATTCCCTATTTTCTTTCTCTCTTTGGATGACCTTCTGTCTTCTCCTCTATCTGTATGGCCTTCTGTACTATTTTATGTGGATGCCCTTCTTTGCTCTCCTCCCACTTTTTTTCTGTCCTCTCCTCTCTCAGGATGCCCGACTGTCTGGTTCTCCATCTGGATGCCTTCTCTCTTCTCCTCTTTCTGGATGCCCTTCTGTTCTCTCCTCTCTCAGGATGACCTTCTGTCCTCTACTCTTTGGATGCCTTTCTGTCTTCTTCTCTCTCTGGAAGCCCTTCTGCTCTTTCCTCTCTCTGGATGCCCTTCTGTTCTCTCTTCTCTTGGGATGTCCTTCTGTCCTCTCCTGTCTCAGGATTCCCTTCTGTCTCATCCTCTCACTTGATGCCTTTCTGTTCTATCCTCTTTCTGGATACCCTTCTGTTCACTCCTCTCTGTGCATACCCTTCTATTGGCTCCTCTCTTAGGATGCACTTCTGTTCTCTCCTCTCTCTACTTTCCCTATTATTCTTTTCCTTCCTTTCCCAACCCAATGCTATAAAAGACCTTTTAACCCATCACTCAGGGCCAAAAACCTTGCTCCTGGAGGGCATCCAGAGAGAGGAGAGGACAGAAGGCTTCCAGAGAGAGGAGAGAACAGAAGGGCATCCAGAGAGAGGAGAGATTAGAAGGGCATCCAGAGAGAGAAGAAGACAGTAGGGCATCCGGAGAGAAGAGAGAACAGAAGGGCATCAGAAAGAGTAGAGCGCAGTAGGGAATCCAAAGAGGAGAAAACCGAAGGGAATCCAGAGGAGGGGAGAACAGAAGGGCATCCAGAGAGAGGAGATGAGAGAAGGGCATCCAGAGAGAGGAAAAGTAAAATAGGGAATCCTTAAAGAGGAGAGAACAGAAGTGCATCCAGAGAGACGAGAAGACAGAACAGCATCCAGAGAGAGGAGAGGATAGAACGGTATGTAGAGAGAGGAGAAGACAGTACGAATCCAGAGAGAGGAAAGAAAAAACGGTCATCCAATGTGAGGAGAGACTAGAAGGGTACTGAGAGAGGGAGGAGAAGACAGAAGGGCATCGAGAGAGAGGAGAGACCAGAAGGGCATCCAGAAAGAGGAAAGAACAGAAGGTCTTCAAGAGAGAGGAGAAGACAGAAGGGAATCCAGAGAGAGGAGAGAACAGAGGGGCATCCAGAGAGAGGAGAGAATAGAAGGGCATCCAGAGAGAGGAGAAGACAGAAGGGCATTCGGAGAGAGGATACGACAAAAGGGAATCCAGAGAGAAGAAAACAAAAATAAGGAATCCAGAAAGAGGAGAGAACAGAAGTGCATCCAGAGAGAGAAGACAGAAGGGCATCCAGAGAAAGGAGAGGATAGAACAGCATCCAGAGAGAGGAGAAGACAGAAGGGAATCCAGAGAAAGAAGAGAAGAGAAGAGAAGGGCATCCAGAGAGAGGAGAGACTAGAAGGTCACATAGAGAGAGAAGAAGACCAAAGGGCATCCAGGGAGAGGAGATGACAGAAGGACATCCAGAGAGAGGAAAAGAAAAATAGGGAATCCAGAAAGAGGTGAGAACAGAAGTGCATCCAGAGAGAGTAGAAGACAGAAGGGCCTCCCGAGAAAGAAGAGGATAGAACGGCATCCAGAGAGAGGAGAAGACAGAAGGGTATCCAGAGAGAGGAGAGAAAAAAGGGCATCCAGATAGAGGAGAAAGCAGAAGGGCATTGAGAGGGAGAGGAGAAGACAGAAGGAAATCCAGAGAAAGGAGAGAACAGAAGTGCATCAAGAGAGAGGGGAGAGTAGAAGGGCATCCAGAGAGAGGAGAAGACAGTACGGCATCCGATGAGAGGAGAGAACAGAAGCGCATCAGGAGAGAGGAGAAGACAAAAGGTCATCCAGAGAGAGGAGATGACAGAAGGGCATCCAGAGAGAGATAAATAAAAATAAGGAATGCAGAGAGAGGAGAGAACAGAAGTGCATCCAGAGAGAAGAGAAGACAGAAGGGCATCCAGAAAGAGGAGAAGACAGAAGGGCATCCAGAGAGCGGAGAGAACAGAAGGGCATTTGGAGAGAGGAGAGAACAGATAGGCATTGGGAGTAATTAGAAGCCAAAGGTCATCCAGAGAGAGGAGATAATGGAAGGTCAAACAGAGAGGAAAAGAAAAATAGGGAATCCAGAAAGATGAGAGAACAGAAGTGCATCCAGAGAGAGGTGAAGACAGAAGGGCATCCAGAGAAAGGAGAGGATAGAACAGTATCCAGAGAGAGGAGAAGACAGAAGGATATCCAGAGAGAGGAGAGAAAAAAGTGCATTCAGGGAGAGGAGAGAGGAGAAGGGCATTGAGAGAGAGAGGAGAAGACAGAAGGCCATTCTGGAGAGAAGAGAGAACAGAAGAGCATTCAGAAAGAGGAGAGAACAGAAGGTCATCAAGAGAGAGGAGAAGGCAGAAGGGAATCCAGAGAGAGGATAGAACAGAAGTGCATCAAGAGAGAGGAGAGAGTAGAAGGGCATCCAGAGAGAGGAGAAGACAGTACGGCATCTGAGGAGAGGAAAGAACAGAAGGACATCAGGAGAGAGGAGAAGACAAAAGGTCATCCAGAGAGAGGAGATGACAGAAAGGCATCCAGAGAGAGGAAAAGAAAAATAGGGAGTGCAGAGAGAGGAGGGAACAGAAGTTCATCCAGAGAGAAGAGAAGACAGAAGGGCATCCAGAGAGAGGAGAAGACAGAAGGGCATCCAGAGAGTGGAGAGAACAGAAGGGCATTTGGAGAGAGGAGAGACAGATAGGCATGGGGAGTAATTAGAAGCCAAATGTCATTCAGAGAGAGGAGATGATAGAAGGTCATCCAGATAGAGGGAAAGAAATATAGGGAATCCAAAAAGAGGAGAGAACAGAAGTGCATCCAGAGAGAGGAGAAGACATAAGGGCATCCAGAGAGAGGAGAAGACAGAAGGGAATGCAGAGAGAGAAGAGAACAGAAGGGAATCCCGAGAGAGGAGAGACGAGATTGGCATTCAGAGAGAGGAGAAGACAGAAGGGCATCCGGAGAGAGGGGAGACCATAAGGGTATACAGAGGGAGGAGAAGACAGAAGGGTATCTGGAGAGAGAAGATGAGAGAAGGGAAATGAGAGAGAAGAAAAGAAAAAAAGGGAATCCTGAAAGAGGAGAGAACAGAAGTGCATCCAGAAAGAGGAGAAGACAGAAGGGCATCCAGAAAGAGAAGAGAACAGACGGACATCTAGAGAGAGGAGAAGAAAGAAGAGAATCCAGAGAAAGGAGAGAACAGAAGGGCATCCAGAGAGAGGAGAGAGTAGAAGGGCATACGGAGAGAGCAGAATACAGTAGGGTATCCAGAGAGAGGACAGGACAGATGGGCATCAGGAGAGAGGAGGAGACAGATGTCAATACAGAGAGAGGAGAGTACAGAGGGCATTTAGAGAGAGAAGAGAACAGATGGACATCGGGAGAGAGTAGAAGACAGAAGGTCATCCAGAGAGAGGAGATGATAGAAGTGCATCCAGAGAGAGGAGAAGACAGAAGGGCATCCAGAGAGAGGAGAAGACAGAAGGGAATACAGAGAGAGGAGAGAACAGAAGGGCATCCCGAGAGAGGAGAGACCAGATTGGCATTTAGAGATAGGAGAAGACAGAAGGAAATCTGGAGAGAGGAGAGACCATAAGGGGATCCAGAGGGAGGAGAAGACAGAAGAGCATCTGGAGAGAGGAAATGAGAGAAGGGAAATGAGAGAGAGGAAAATTAAAAAAGGAATCCTGAAAGAGGAGAGAACAGAAGTGCATCCAGAGAGAGAAGACAGAAGGAAAAGAGAACAGAATGACATCAAGAGAGAGGAGAAGAAAGAAGAGAATCCAGAGAGAGGAGAGAACAGAAGGGCATCCAGAGAGAGAGGAGAGAGTAGAAGGGCATACAGAGAGAGGAGAATACAGTAGGGTATCCGGAGAGAGGAGAGGACAGATGGGCATCAGGAGAGAGGAGAAGACAGATGCCAATACAGAGAGAGGAGAGAACAGAGGGCATTTGGAGAGAGAAGAGAACAGATGGGCATCGGGAGAGAGTAGAAGACCGAAGGTCATCCAGAGAGAGGAGATGATAGAAGGGCATCCAGAGAGAGAAAAAGAACAATAGGGAATCCACAAAGAGGAGAGAACAGAAGTGAATCTAGAGAGAGGAGAAGACAGAAGAGCATCCAGAGAGAGGAGAGGATAGAATGACATCCAGAGAGAGGAGAGGATAGAAAGGCATCCAGAGAGAGGAGAAGACAGAAGGGTATCCAGAGAGAGGAGAGAACAGAAGGGCATCCAGAAAAAGGAAAGACCAGAAGGGCATCCAGAGAGAGGAGAGAACAGAAGGGCATCCAGAGAAAGGAAAGACCAGAAGGGCATCCAGAGCGAGGAGAAGACAGAAGGGAATCCAGAGACAGGAGAGAACAGAAGGGCATCCAGAGAGAAGAGTGTGTAGCACGGCATCCAGAGAGAGGAGAAGACAGTAGGGCATCAGAAGACGGAAGAGAACAGAAGGGCATCCAGAGAGAGGAGAGGGCAAAATGGCATCCAGAGAGAGGAGAAGACAGAAGGGCATCCAGAGAGAGGAGAACAAAGAAGGACATCCACATAAAATAGTACAGCAGGCCATACAGAGAGAGGAGAAGAAGGAAGTTCATCTAGATAGAGGAGAGTACAGAAGATCATCCAGAAAGAGGAGAGAACAGAAGGGCATCCAGAGAAAGAGAAGACAGAAGCAAATCCAGAAAGAGGAGAGAACAGAAGTACATTCGGAGAGAGGAAAGAACAGAAGGGCATCAGGAGAGCGGACAAGACAGAAGGTCACCCAGAGAGAGGAGAGAAGAGAAATTCATCCAGAGAGAGGAGAAGACAGAATAGCATTCAGTGAAAGGAGAGAACAGAAGGGCATCAACAGAGAGGAGAAGGCAGAAGGGAATCCAGAAAGAGGAGAGAACAGAAGTGCATCAAGAGAGAGGAGAGAGTAGAAGGGCATCCATAGAGAGGAGAAGACAGTATGGCATCCGACGAGAGGAGAGAAGAGAAGGGCATCAGGAGAGAGGAGAAGTCAAAAGGTCATCCAGAGAGAGGAGATGACAGAAGGGCATCCAGAGAGAGGAAAAGAAAAATAGCGAGTGCAGAGAGAAGAGAGAACAGAAGTGCCTCCAGAGAGAAGAGAAGACAGAAGGGCATCCAGAGAGTGGAGAAAACAGAAGGGCATTTGGAGAGAGGAGAGAA
The DNA here is from genome assembly GCF_011762505.2 of Arvicanthis niloticus. Classification (NCBI taxonomy): domain Eukaryota; kingdom Metazoa; phylum Chordata; class Mammalia; order Rodentia; family Muridae; genus Arvicanthis; species Arvicanthis niloticus. Next base: position 75,401 of record NW_023045893.1, read on the forward strand.
CAGATAGGCATTGGGAGTAATTAGACGCCAAATGTCATCCAGAGAGAGGAGATGATAGAAGGTCATCCAGAGAGTGGGAAAGAAGAATCCAGAAAGAGGAGAGAACAGAAGTGCATCCAGAGAGCGGAGAAGACAGAAGGGCATCTAGAGAGAGGAGAAGACAGAAGGGAATGCAGAGAGAGGAGAGAACAGGCAGGCATCCCGAAAGAGGAGAGACCAGATTGGCATTCATTGAGAGGAGAAGACAGAAGGGCAATCGGAGAGAAGAGAGACCATAAGCGTATCCAGAGGGCAGAGAAGACAGAAGGGCATCTGAAGAGAGGAGATGAGAGAAGGAAAATGAGAGAGAGGCAAAGAAAAAAAGGAATCCTGAAAGAGGAGACAACAGAAGTGCATCCAGAGAGAGGAGAAGACAGAAGGGCATCCAGAAAGAGAAGAGAACAGAAGGTCATCAAGAGAGAGGAAAAGAAAGAAGAGAATCCAGAGAGAGGAGAGAACAGAAGGGCATCAAGAGAGAGGAGAGTGTAGAAGGGCATACAGAGAGAGGAGAATACAGTAGGACATCCAGAGAGAGGAGAGGACAGATGGGCATCAGGAGAAAGGAGAAGACAGATGAGAATACAGAGAGAGGAGAGAACAGAGGGCATTTGGAGAGAGGAGAGAACCGATGGGCATCGGGAGAGAGTAGAAGACAGAAGGTCATCCAGAGAGAAGAGATGATAGAAGGGCATCCAGAGAGAAGAAAAGAAAAATAGGGAATCCACAAAGATGAGAGAACAGAAGTGAATCTAGAGAGAGGAGAAGACAGAAGGGCATCCAGAGAGAGGAGAGGACAGAATGACATCCAGAGAGAGAAGAGGATAGAACGGCATCCAGAGAGAGGAGAAGACAGAAGGGTATCCAGAGAGAGGAGAGAACAGAAGGGCATCCAGACAGAGGAAAGTGCAGAAGGGCATCCAGAGATAGGAGAAGACAGAAGGGAATCCAGAGACAGGAGAGAACAGAATTGCATCCAGAGAGAAGAGAGTATAGCAGGGCATCCAGAGAGAGGAGAAGACAGTAGGGCATCAGAAGAGGGAATAGAACAGAAGGGCATCCATAGAGAGAAGAGGGCAAAAGGGCATCCAGAGAGAGGAGAAAACAGAAGGGCATCCAGAGAGAGGAGAACAAAGAAGGGCATCCACATAAATAGTACAGTAGGCCATACAGAGAGAGGAGAAGACAGAAGTTCATCTAGATAGAGGAGAATACAGAAGATCATCCAGAATGAGGAGAGAACAGAAGGTCATCCAGAGAAAGAGAAGACAGAAGCGAATCCAGAGAGAGGAGAGAACAGAAGTGCATTCGGAGAGAGGAGAGAACAGTAGGGCATCGGGAAAGAGGACAAGACAGAAGGTCATCCAGAAAGAGGAGAAAAGAGAAATTCATCCAGAGAGAGGAGAAGACAGAAGGGCTTCCAGAGAGAGGAGAGGACAGAATGGCATCCAGTGAGAGGAGAAAACAGAAGGGCATCCAATGTTAGGGGAGAGCAGAAGGGAATCCAGAGAGAGGAGAGAACAGAAAAGCATCCCGAGAGTGGGGAAGACAGAAGGGCAAACAAAGTGAGGAGAGAACAGAAGGGAATCTGTAGCGTGAAAAATTATAAAGGCCATTTTTTGAAATATGTGTAGATTTTTCACTTTACAGAACACAGAACTGAAAATAAGATTTCACGCTTTCACTTTCCAGGTGAAGGACACTTGGTGGATTACATTCCTCAAGCCTCGCCCAAGGCAGGAAGACACATTCCTTAACACAGATAAAAGATGCTGCCATTTAGGTGGGGCTATAGCAGGAAGAAGCAAAGATAGTTAATCTGAAATAGTAGGTAAATGGCAGGATAGGACACAATAGCATGGTAAAAACCACATTTTTGAGAAGAATGAGTGTGCAGAGTGATTTCACATGACTCTAGAAAATTTGGGTAGATTCCTCTGAAATGTTCCACTGTTATACATTACCCTTCCCTTGGTCTTCTCAGTGATATGTTCAAAATTTGTAAAACAAACAATCATGTGTAACCACGTGAAAATGCAACCATTCATGTGTAACTGCGCGAAAATGCTACCATTCATGTGTAAGCGCGAGAGAATGCAACCATTCATGTGTAATCATGCGAAAATGCCTTCCTTTCCTCACCCCATGCTATAAAATACCCATTAACCCATCACTCAGGGCCAAAAACCTTGCTCTTGGAGCTAAAGAGCTTGTCATTTTGTCAATAGAGAGGAGAGAGTAGAAGGGCATCCAGAGAGAGGAGAGAAAAGAAGAGCATCCAGGGAGAGGAAAAGAAAAATAGGGAATCCAGAAAGAGGAGAGAAAAGAAGTGCATCCAGAGAGAGGAGAAGACACAAGGGCATGCAGAGAAAGGAGAACATAGAACGGCATCCAGAGAGAGGAGAAGACAGAAGGGTATCCAGAGAGAAGAGAAAAAAAGGTCATCCAGAGGGAGGAGAGCCTAGAAGGGCATTGAGAGAGAAAGAATAGAAGACTGAAGGTCATCCGGAAAGAGGAGAGAACAGAAGGGCATCCAGAAAAATGAGAGAACAGAAGGTCATCAAGAGAGGGGAGAAGACAGAAGGGAATTCAGAGAGAAGAGAGAACAGAAGGGCATCCAGATAGAGGAGAGAGTGGAAGGGCATCCAGAGAAAGGAGAAGACAGTAGAGCATGCTGAGGGAGAAAACAGAAGGGCATCCGGAGAGAGGAGAGCAAAGAAGTGCATCCACATAAAATAGTACAGAAGGCTATACGGAGAGAAGAGAAGCAGAAGGGCATCTAGATACAGGAGAGAACAGAAGGGCATCCAGAAAGAGGAGAACACAGAAGGGCATCCAGAGGAGAAGAAGACAGAAGCGAATCCAGAGAGAGGAGAGAACAGAAGGGCGTTTGGAGTGAGGAGAGAACAGAAGGGCATCGGGAGAGAGGAGAAGACAAAAGGTCATCCAGAGAGAGGAGATGACAGAAGGGCATCCAGAGAGAGGAAAAGATAAAAAGGGAATGTAGAGAGAGGAGAGAACAGAAGTACATGCTGAGAGAGGAGATGACAGAAGGGTATGCGGAAATAGGAGAGAACAGAAGGGCATCCAGAGAGAAGAGAAGACAGAAGGGCATCCACAGAGACGAGAGCAAATAAGGCATCCACATAAAATAGTACAGAAGATTATACACAGAGAGAAGAAGACAGAATGGCATCCATATAAAAGGGAGAACAGAATGGCAAGAAGAAAGAGGAGAGAACAGAAAGGCATCCATTAAAGTAGAAGACAGAAGAGAATCCTGAGAGAGGAGAGAACAGATGGGAATTGGAAGAGAGGAAAAGACAGAAGGTCATCCAGAGAGTTGAGAACAGAAATGCATCCAGAAAGAGGAGAAGACAGAAGGGCATCCAGAGAGAGGAGAGGACAGAATGGCATCCAGTGAGAGGAGAGAAGAGAAGGGCATCCAATGTTAGGGGAGAATAGAAGGGCATCCAGAGAGAAGAGAAGACAGTAGTGCATCCGGAGAGAGGAGAGAACAGATGGGCATTGGGAGAGAGGAGAAGACAGAGGGGCATCCAGAGAGAGGAGATGACAGAAGGGCATCCAAAGAGAGGAAAAGAAAAATAGTGAATCCAGAAAGAGGAGAGAACAGAAGTGCATCTAGAGAGAGGAGAAGACAGAAGGGCATCCAGAGAAAGGAGAGGACAGAACGGCATCCAGAGAGAGGAGAAGACAGAAGGGTATCCAGAGAGAGGAGTGAAAAAATGGGCATCCAGAGAGAGGAGAGCCTAGAAGGGCATTGAAAGAGAGAGGAGCAGACTGAAGGGCATCCAGAGAGATGAGAGATGGGAAGGGCATCTAGAGAGAAGAGGACAAAAGAGCACCCAGAGATATTAGAGAACAGAAGGGCATTCATAGAGAGGAGAGAACAGATGGGCATTGGAAGAGAAGAGAAGACAGAAGGTCATCCACAGAGATGAGATGACAGAAGGGCATCCAGAGAGAGGAAAAGAAAAATAGGGAATCCAGAAAGAGGAGAGAACAGAAGTGCATCCAGAGAGAGGAGAAGACAGAAGGGCATCCATAGAGAAGAGAGGATAGAACAGCATCCAGAGAAAGGAGAAGACAGAAGGGAATCCAGAGAGAGGAGAGAACTGCAGGGCATCCAGAGAGTGGATAGCCCAGAAGACCATAAAGAGAGAAGAGAAGAAAGAGGGCATCCAGAGTGAGGAGAGAACAGAAGGGCATCCAGAGAGAGGAAAAGAAAAATAGGGAATCCAGAAAGAGGAGAGAACAGTAGGTCATCCAGAGAGAGGAGAAGAAAGAAGGGCATCCAGAGAAAGGAGAGGATAGAACGGCATTCAGAGAGAGAAGAAGACAGAAGGGTATCCAGAGAGGAGAGAGAAAAGGGTATCCAGAGAGAGGAGAGCCCAGAACTTAATTGAGACAGACAGAGAGAGAGAGAGAGAGAGAGAGAGAGAGAGAGAGAGAGAGAGAGAGAGAGAGAGAGAGAGAGAGAGAGAGGAGAAGACAGAACAGCATCCGGAGAGAGGAGAGTACAGAAAGGCATCCAAAAAGAGGAGAGAACAGAAGGTTATCAATAGAGAGGAGAGAGTAGAAGGGCATCCAGAGAGAGAAGAGACCGGAAGGGCATCCAGGGTGAGAAGAAGACAGAAGGGCATAGAGAGAGAGAGGAGAGAACAGAAGGGCATCCAGAAAGAGGAGAATACAGAAGGGCATCAAGAGAGAGGAGGAGCCAGAAGGGAATCCAGAGAGATTAGAGAATAGAAAGGCATCCAGAGAGAGGAGAAGACAGAATGGCATCCAGAGAGAGGAGAAGACAGAATGGCATCCGGAGAGAGGAGATGACAGAAGGGCATCCAGAGAGAAGAAAAGACAAATAGGGAATTCAGAAAGAGGAGAGAACAGAAGTGCATCCAGAGAGAGAATACAGAAGCCATCCAGAGAAAGGTGAGGACAGAACGGCATCCAGAGAGAGGAGAAGACAGAAGGGAATCCAGAGAGAGAAGAAAAAAAATGGGCATCCAGTAAGAGGAGAGCCTAGAAGGGCATTGAGAGAGAGAGAGGAGCAGACTGAAGGGCATCCGGAGAGAGGAGAGAACAGAAGAGCATCCAGAAAGAGGAGAGGACAGAAGGTCATCAATAGAGAGGAGAGAGTAGAAGGGCATCCAGAGAGAGGAGAAGACAGTAGGGCATCCGGAGAGAGGAGAAAACAGATGGGCATCCAGAGAAAGAAGAGAGCAGAAGTGCATCCAGAGAGAGTAGAAGACAGAAGGGCATCCAGTAAGAGGACAAGAAAGAAGCGCATAGGGAGATAGGAGTAGACAGAAGCACATCCAGAGAGAGGAGAGCAAAGAAGGGAATCCACATAAAATAGTACAGAAGTCCATACAGAGAGAGCAGAAGACAGAAGTGCATCTAGATAGAGGAGAGAACAGGAGGGCATCCAGAAAGAGGAATGAACAGAAGGGCGTCCATAGAATAAGAAGACAGAAGCGAATCCAGAGAAAGGAGAGAACAGAAGTGCATTCGGAGAGAGGAGAGAACAGAAGGGAATCGGTCGAGAGGAGAAGACATCCAGAGAGGGGAGATGACAGAAGTTCTTTCAGAGAGAGAAAAAGAAAAATAGGGAATTCAGAGAGAGGAGAGAATAGAAGTGCATCCTGAGAGAGGAGATGACAGAAGGGTATGCGGAGAGAGGAGAGAACAGAAGGGCATCCAGAAAGAGAAGAGAACAGAAGGGCATCGAGAGAGAGGAGAAGACAGAAGGTAATCCATAGAGAGCAGAGAACAAAAGGGCATCCAGAGAGAGGAGAGACCAGAAGGGCATCTAGGGAGAGGAGAAGACCGAAGGGCATCCGGAGAGACGAGAGAACAGAAGGGCATCCAGAAAGAGGAGAGAACAGAAGGGCATCAAGAGAGAGGAGAGAACAGAAGTGAATCCAGAAAGAGGAGAGAACAGAAGGGCTTCAAGAGAGAGGAGAAGACAGTAGGGCATCCAGAGAGAGGAGACAGCAGAAGGGCATCCAGAGAGAGGAGACAGCAGAAGAACATCCAGAGGGAGGAGAAAACCGAAGGGCATCCAGAGAGAGGAGAGAACAGAAGGGCATCTAGAGAGAGGAGAAGACAGTAGCACATCTAGAGAGAGGAGAAGACAGAAGGGCATCCAGAGAGTTGAGAGCAAAAAAGGCATCCACATAAAATAGTACAGAAATTTACACAGAGAGAGGAGAGGACAGAAAGGCATCTAGATAAAGGAGAGAACAGAAGGACATGCAGAAAGAGGAGAGAACAGAAGGGCATACATTAAAGAGAAGACAGAAGCAAATCCAGAGAGAGGAGAGAACAGAAGGTGCTCAATAGAGAGGAGAGAGTAGAAGGGCATCTAGAGAGAGGACAGAAGAGAAGGGCATCCAGGGAGAGGAGAAGACAGAAGGGCATAGAGAGAGAGAGGAGAGAACAGAAGGGCATCCAGAAAGAAGAGAAAACAGAAGGGCATCAAGAGAAGGATAAGACAGAAAGGAATCCAGAGACATTAAAGAATAGAAGAGCATCCAGAGAGAGGAGAAGACAGTAGGACATCCAGAGAGAGGAGAAGACAGAAGGGCATTTGGAGAGAGGAGATGACAGAAGGGCATCCAGAGAGAGAAAAATACAAATAGGGAATTAAGAAAGAGGAGAGAACAGAAGGGCATCCAGAGAGAGTAGAAGACAGAAGGGCATCCAGAGAGAGGAGAGGATAGAACGGCATCCAGAGAGAGGGGGAAGACAGAGGGAATCCAGAGAGAGGAGAGACCAGAAGGGCATCTAGAGAGAGGGGAAGACAGAAGGACATCCAGAGAGAGGAGATGACAGAAGTGCATCCGCAGAGAGGAAAAGACAAATAGGGAATTCTGAAAGAGGAGAGAACAGAATGGCATCCAGAGACAGTAGAAGACAGAAGGGCATCCAGAAAGAGGAGAGGATAGAAAGGCATCCAGAGAGAGGGCAAGACAGAAGGGAATCCATAGAGAGGAGAGAACAGAAGGGCATCCAGAGAGAGGAGAGATTAGAACTGCATCCAGAGAGAGGAGATGACAGAAGGGCATCAAGAGAGAAGAAAAGATTGGTCTGTAGTTATCTTTCTTTGTTGGGTCTTTCTGTGGTTTATGTATGAGTGTAATTGTAGTTTCATAGAATGAATTGGGTAGTGTTCCTTGAATAACTTGAAGAGGATTGGTATGAGGTCTTCCTTGAAGGTCTGAAAGAATTCTGCACTGAAACCATCTGGCCCCGGACATTTTTTGGTGGGAAGATTTTTAATGACTGTGTCTATTTCTTTAGGCATTATGGGACTGTTTAGGTGGTTTATCTGCTCCTCTTTAACTTTGATACCTCATATCTATCTAGGAAATTGTCCATTTCCTCCAGATTTTCCAATTTTGTTGAGTATAGGCCTTTGTAGTAGGATCTGATAATTTTTTAAATTTTCTCTGTTTCTGTTGTTATGTCTCCCTTTTCAGTTCTGATTTTATTAATTTGAATGCTGTCTCTGAGCCCTTTGGTTAGTCTGGCTAAGGGTTTGTCTATCTTGTTGATTTTCTCAAAGAACCAGCTCCTGGTTTTGTTGATATTTTGTATAGTTCTTTTTGTTTCGACTTGGTTGATTTCAGCCCTGAGTTTGATTATTTCCTGCCGTCTACTCCTCTTGGGTATACTAGCTTCTTTTTGTTCTAATGCTTTCAGGTTTGCTGTCAAGTTGTTAATGTATGCGCTTTCCACTTTCTTCTTGTGAGCACTTAGAGCTATGATTTTTCCTCTTAGTACTGCTTTCAATGAGTCCCACATGTTTTGATATGATGTGTCCTCATTTCCATTTAGATCTAAAAAGTCTTTAATTTCTTTCTTAATTTCTTCCTTGACCAAGTCATCATTGAGTAGAGCATTGTTCAATTGTTCAAGTGTATGTGGGCTTTCTGTTGTTTTTGTCTATGTCAAAGACAAGTCTTAACCCATGGTTGTCTGATAAGGTACTAGGGATTATTTCAATCTTTTTGTACCTGTTGAGGCCTGTTTTGTGACCAATTATATGGTATATTTTGGAGAAGGTACCATGAGGTGCTGAGAAGAAGGTATATTCTTTTTTTTAGGATGAAATGTTCAATAGATGTCAGTTAGGTCCAATTGGTTCATAACTTCTGTTAGTTTCATTGTGTCTCGATTTAGTTTCTGTTTCCATGATCTGTCCATAGCTGAGAGTGGGGTGTTGAAATCTCCCACTATTATTGTGTAGGGTGCAATGTATGCTTTAAGCTTTAGTAAAGTGTCTTTTATATATGTGGGTGCCCTTACATTTGGAGCATAGATGTTGAGAATTGCGAGTTCCTCTTGGTACATTTTTCCTTTGATGAATATAAAATGTCCTTCTTTATCTTTTTTGATTACTTCTGGTTGAAAGCTGATTTTATTTGATATTAGAATCGCTACTCCAGCTTGTTTCTTGGGACCATTTGCTTGGAAGATTGTTTTCCAACCTTTTACTCTGAGGTAGTGTCTGTCCTTTCCACAGAGGTGCATTTCCTGAATGCAGCAAAATGTTGGGTCCTGTTTACGTATCCAGTCTGATAGTCTATGTCTTTTTACTGGAGAATTGAGTCCATTGATATTAAGAGATATTAAGGAAAATGAGTGTTGTTTCCTGTTATTTTTGTTATTGGCAGTGGAAATATGTTTGTGCAGCTACCTTCTTTTTCGGTTTTTAGAAGATTACTTTCCTGCTTTTTCTAGGTTGTAGTTTCCCTCCTTGTGATGGAGTTTTCCACCAATTATCCTTTGAAGTGCTGGGTTTGTGTTGAGATACTGTGTAAATTTGGATTTGTCATGGAATATTTTGGTTTCTCCATCAATAATGATTGACAGTTTTGCTGGATATAGTAGTCTGGGCTGACATTTATGTTCTTTTAGGGTCTGTATGATATCAGTCCAGAATCTTCTTGCTTTTATGGTCTCTGGTGAGAAGTCTGGTGTAATTCTTATAGGTCTGCCTTTATATGTTACTTTGCCTTTTTCCCTTACTGCTTATTTTTTTGTTTTGTTTTGTACATTTGATGTTTTGACTATTATGTGGCGGGAAGTATTTCTTTTCTGGTCTAAACTATTTGGAGTTCTGTAGGCTTCTTGTATATTTATGGACATCTCTTTCTTTAGGTTAGGGAAGTTTTCCTCTATAATTTTGTTGAGGATATTTACTGGTCCTTTAAGTTGGGAGTCTTCCCCCTCATCTTTTCCTATTATTCTTAGGTTTGGCCTTCTCAGTGTGTCTTGGATTTCTTGTATATTTTGGGTTAGTAGCTTTTTGTATTTTGCATTTTCTTTGACAGTTGTGCCAATGTTTTCCATGGTATCTTCTGCACATGAGATTCTCTCTTCCATCTCCTGTATTCTGTTGGTAATACTGTGTCTATGACTCCTGATCGTTTTTTTAAGTTTTCTATCTCCAGGGTATTCTCCCTTTGTGATTTCTTTATTGTTTCTACTTCCATTTTTAGCTCCTGCATGGTTTTGTTTAATTCCTTCTCCCGTTTGGTTGCATTTTCTTGCAATTCCTTAAGGGATTTTTGTGTTTCCTCTTTAAGGGTTTCTATCTGTTCTTTGAGAGTGTTATTTATGTCTTTCTTAAAGTCCTCTATCATCATCATGAGAAGTGATTTTAATTTTGAATCCTGCTTTTCTGGAGTGATGGGGTGTTCAGGACTTGCTATGATGGGGAACTGGGTTCTGATGATGCCATGTAACTATGGTTTCTGTTGCTTACGTTCTTGTGCCTGTCTTTTGCCATCTGGTTAAATCTAGTGCTACCTGTGCTTCTGTCTCTGATTGTAGCCTGCCTTTCCAGTTGTCTCACTTGTGTTTGGTCTTCTAGTGGTCCAGATGTCTTTATGGTTTTTTCCAGCTGCACTGATTATGGTGGTATCTCTAGGATGCCTCAGGATATGGTGCCTCCAAGGTAGCAGTCCAGCTATTTGTCTGCTGTTCTGGATGCAGTGTCTCCTCTTGGATATCTCAGGATATGTTGTTTGACACTCTGAGTTCAGTTGTTCCTCTGTGGCTCTGGGTTGAGTGGACCTTCCAGTATGTCTCAGGCATATAAAATAAATTATCTTGGAGTGAATCTAACAAAGCAAGTGAAAGATCTGTATGACAAGAACTTCAAGTGTCTGAAGAAAGAAATTGAAGAAGATCTCAAAAGATGGAAATATCTCCCATGCTCCTGGATTGGCAGGATTAACTTAGTAAAAATGGCTATCCTGCCAAAAGCAATCTACAAATTCAATGCAATACCCATCAAAATTCCAAATCAATTCTTCACAGAGATAGAAAGAGCAATTTACAAATTCATTTGGAATAACAAAAAACCTAGGATAGCAAGAACTATTCTCAACAATAAAAGAACCTCTGGGGGAATCACCATTCCAGACCTCAAACTGTACAACAGAGCAGTAGTGATAAAAACTGCATGGTATTGGTACAGAGACAGACAGGATGATCAATGGAATAGAATTGAAGACCCAGAAATGAACCCGCACACCTATGGTCACTTGATCTTTGACAAGGGAGCTAAATCCATCCAGTGGAAAAAGGACAGCATTTTCAACAAGTGGTGCTGGCTCAACTGGAGGTCAACATGTAGAAGAATGCAAATTAATCCATTCTTATCCCTCTGCACAAAGCTCAACTCCAAGTGGATAAAGGACCTTCACATAAAGCCAGATACACTGAAACTATTAGAAGAGAAGTTGGGGAAGACCCTTGAATACCTAGGCACAGGGGAACAGTTCCTGAACAGAACACCAATGGCTTATGCTCTAAGATCAAGAATCTACAAATGGGACCTCATCAAATTGCAAACTTCTGTAAGGCAAAGGACACTGTCAACATGACAAAACAGCAACCAACAGATTGGGAAAAGATCATTACCAATCCTACATCCGATAGGGGGCTAATATCGAATATTTACAAAGAACTCAAGAAATTAGACACCAAACAACAAAATAACCCCATTAAAAATGGGGTACAGAGCTAAACAAAGAATTCTCAACTGAGGAAACTCGAATGGCCGAGAAGCAGCTTGAGAAATGTTCAACATCCTTCGTCATCAGGGAAATGCAAATCAAAACAACACTGAGATACCACCTCACACCAGTCAGAATGGCTAAGAACAAAAACTCAGGTGATAGTAGATGCTGGCGAGGATGTGAAGAAAGAGGAACACTCCTACATTGTTGGTGGGGTTGCAAGCTGGTACAACCACTTTGGAAGTCAGTCTGGTGGTTCCTCAGAAAATTGGATATAGCACTACCTGAGGACCCATCTATACCACTCCTGGGCATATACCCAGAAAATGCCCCTATAAATAACAAAGACATATGCTCCACTATGTTCATAGCAGCCTTATTTATAATAGCCAGAAGCTGGAAAGAACCCAGATGCCCTTCAACAGAGGAATGGATACAAAAAATGTGGTACATTTACACAATGGAATATTACTCAGCTATTAAAAATAAAGAATTTGGGAAATTCATAGGTAAATAGATGGAACTAGAAAATATCATCCTGAGTGAGGTAACCCAATCACAAAAGAACACACATGGTATTTACTCACTGATAAGCGGAGATTAGCCCAAAAATCTGAAACAACAAAGATTCAACTACCAGACGTCATGAAGCTCATGAAGAAGAAAGAACAAGTAAGGATGCCTACGTCTTTCTTAGAAGGAGTAACTAAATACCCAAGGGAGCAAATATGGAGACAAAGTGTGGGACAGAAGCTGAAGGGGGGGTTGTAGGGAGACCATTCCATCTGGGTATGCATTCCATGGGCAGTCACCAAAAATAGACGCTGATAGGGATGTCAGGATGGGAAAGCTGACAGCATCCAGATAAGGCTATCTCTTTAGAGGTCCCCCAGAGTCGGACATACCCAGAGACAGATACCCACAGCTATCCATTAATCGGATCAAAGGTTCCCAATGGAGGAGTTAGAGAGTAAATAGAAGGAACCTTAAGGGCTGGTGGCCCCCGTGAGGAGAGCAACAATACCAACCAGCTAGAGCTCCCCAGGGTCTAAATCACCAGCCTAGGAGCATATATGGAGAGACACATGACTCCAGCTGTATATGTAGGGGAGGATGGCCTTGTCGGGCATAGGTGGGAGACAAGATCATTTGTACCCTGAAGGCTGAGCACAGAGAGGGGGGGAATCTGAGGGGGGAGGGGCGCTGGGAGTAGGTGGGTAAACACCTTCACAGAGGCAGGAGGAGGGGGGATGGGATAAGGGGTTCCTGGGTGGTGGGGGAAATATGGTAAGGGAATAAAATTTGAAATTTAAATATTATATCCAATAAAAGAGGGGAAAAAATAGAAAAGTGGTTAGAACCAACATTCTTAATAAAATGTCAGCCCTCTTTAAAAAAAAATCCTATCTTGATACTAAAAGTTGCTTTGAGAATTGTATATTGCAGAATGATCAGCCTTGGTGTATTTACTCAACAAGCAAGCTGGGCAGACCTGCTCAAACCTCTGAGGTCCGGGAATTCCATCTGGAGGCAGCGAAGACACAGCATCAGAGCATTGTCAACTTGCTCTCCCCCCCCACTCCTCTTCTAATATCTCAATGCCCATAATCAGCTTGAAGAAGCTAATGATGAGTCAGCGCCCCTATTCCCTGGGCTTGGGGACTAAGGTGGTAAAGGTTGGGCTGTCTCTCTAGGGAAAAGTAGTGGTTTTGTCGGAATAGAGAGGATTAGCTAGGGTTTATTGCATAGCCATAACCTATTAGTAGAAATCTGTATAATTAATATCAAGATGAAGATATAAATTCTTAAATGGCACCAATTTACTTTGTTTACACACTTTAAGATTTTCATTGGCATGAGCTTCTTAGTGATATAAGAGTGAGATGAATATTGTTACTCCCATAGGCATTGTACCAGTATAACACATTTAGGAATACAAAGCTTAGACCCAGTCCTTCTTTAACTTTTTTAACTGATTTGAGATGGCCAGCCTGTGAGTTAAGGGACTATAGCAAATTCATGGCTTGGAGTTTATAACAAGGGTGCTCTCTGTGTTTTATTTAGAAATAGCTGAGTGGAGTTAACAAGCAACAGTCCAGATTAGCTTACATGGATAGCTGGTTTTCAAAACATCAGAAATCCCTAGAATTGACATGACAAACATTTCAGTATTAATGTTCATTTTCATTAGAGACCTGTCTGCTCCGGACAGCTTCCTATATTGAATTCTAAGAAGAAATTGAGCATCCTTGGAGTTACTCCAGTTGTGGTGAGACAGCCACTGGGCAAGAATTGCCACTTTCCTTCTACAGACAAATTACTGTCCAGAAAAGGACACACTTGCAGAATAGTCAACTGATTATATCTGCCTAGACAGAGTAATCAGCCCTTAATAATTCTGCAGCACTAAGGTCTGTCAGATGATCCTGGGCCAGAAGGCAGAACAGATGCTCCGACGTTTTAAAGTAGAGCGAGTGTCCAGGTGTTCAGAGGTCTCTGTAAATTGGCTAAGTTTTAGTAACTATGATTTGTGCTTCCCACAATTATAGTTAACTCAGTCATTCTGGATTTCTGATGGGGTTGAAAACATATAGCTATTGACCTTAAGAGAAAAGACTTGAGTGGATGGTCATCAGCTGACATTCATCCTAAAGCCAGGATCAGAACTACAAGTTTTAGTTAGAATAGATGACAGAGGAGCTGGTTAGTCAACAAAAGGATGGACTGGGTATTAGGACTATCCTGTACCTCACTGGTACAAATTGGCATAATTATGTTCTAATTGTATTTTGAGAGAAAAGTTTCATTTTAACAGGAAAGGTGATGTGTAGGAAGAGCTAAGGTAGGAGGAGTACTGAGAAGAAGAAAAGGAGTAAGAAGAGGAGAAGAAGAAAGAGAGGAGAAGCTAGGTGAAGAAAGAGAGAAAGAGGGGGGAGACAGGGAGGCAGAGGTTCAAGTATCTCCACCATTCAAAGATAGTTGTTATATCTAGGTTGGTCAGTGGGTTACACCTCTGATTGAACAATTCCAAACTTATAAAGCCTATGATCAACATTATTTTAAAAAAATGTATAAATGCAAAAAGGAAAAGGGGGCTTGGGATAAGGGTTTCCTAAGGGGGGTGGGGGTGAGGAAATGGGAAAAGAGGATGCCATCTGAAGTGTAAATAAAATATCTGATAAAAAAATTTAAAAAAAAAGAGAGAGGAAAAGAAAAATACGGAATCCAGAAAGAGCAGATAAAAGAAGTGCATACGGAGAGAGAATACAGAAGGGCATCCAGAGAAAGGAGAGGACAGAATGGCATCCAGAGAGAGGAGAAGACAGAAGGGTATCCAGAGAGAGAAGAGAAAAAAAGGGCATCCAGTAAGAGGAGAGCCTGGAAGGGCATTGAGAGAGAGAGAAGCAGACAGAGTGGCATCCGGAGAGAAGAGAGAGAAGAGAATGGCATCCAGAAAGAGGAGAGAACAGAAGGTCATCAATGGAGAGGAGAGAGTAGAAGAGCATCCAGAGAGAGGAGAAGACAGTAGGGCATCCATAGAGAGGAGAGAACAGATGGACGTCCAGAGAAAGAAGAGAGCAGAAGTGCATCAATAGAGAGGAGAAGACAAAAGGGCATCCAGTAAAAGGACAAGACAGAAGTGCATCGGGAGTTGGAGTAGACAGAAGCGCATTCAGAAAGAGGAGAGCAAAGGACATCCACATAAAATAGTACAGAAGGTCCAACAAAGAGGAGAAGACAGAAGGTCCTCTAGGCACAGGAGAGAACAGAAGGGCATCCAGAAAGAGGAGAGAACAGAAGGGCATACAGAGAGAGGAGAGAACAGAAGGGCATTGAAGAGAGGATTAGACAGAAGGTCATCCAAAGAGAGGAGATGACAGAAGTTCATTCAGAGCAGGGAAAAGAAAAATAGGGAATGCAGAGAGAGGAGATAATAGAAGTGCATCCTGAGAGAGGAGACGACAGAAAGATATGCTGAGAGAGGAGAGAACAGAAGGGCATCCAGAAAGAGGAGAGAACAGAAGGGCATCCAGAGAGAGGAGAAGACAGAAGGGAATCCAGAGAGAGGAGAGGACAGAAGGACATCATGAGAGAAGAAAGAACAGATGGGCATCTGGAGACAGGAGAAGAAAGAAGGGAATCCATAGAGAGGAGAGAACAGAATGGCATCGGGAGATAGGAGAAGACAGAAGGGCATCCAGAGAGAGGAGAGACCAGAATGGCATCCAGAGAGAGGAGAAGACAGAAGGGCATCCAGAGAGAGGAGAGACCAGAATGGCATCCAGAGAGAGGAGAAGACAGAAGGGCATCCAGAGAGACGAGAGAACAGAAGATCATCCAGAAAGAGGAGAGAACAGAAGGTCATCAAGAGAGACTAAAAGACAGAAGGGAAGCCAGAAAGAGGAGAGAACAGAAGGGCGTCCAGAGAGAGGAGAGAGTAGAAGGGTATCCAGAGAGAGGGGAAGACAGCAGGGCATCCAGAGAGAGGAGAGAACAGAAAGGCATCCAGAGAGAGGAGAGAGCAGAAGGGCATCCAGAGAGAGGCGAAGACAGAAGGGTATCCAGAAAGAGAAGAATACAGAAGGGCATCAGGAGATAGGAGAAGACAGAAGGGAAGCCAGAGAGACGAGAGAACAGAAGGGCATCCAGAGAGAGGAGAGAACAGAAGGTCATCAAAAGAGAGGAGAAGACAGAAGGGGATCCAGAGAGAGGAGAGAACAGAATGGCATCGGGAGATAGGAGAAGACAGAAGGGCATCCACAGAGAGGAGAGCAAAGAAGGGCATCCATATAAAATAGTACAGAAAGCCATACAAAGAGAGAAGAAGACAGAAGGGAATCCAAAGAGAGGAGAGAACAGAAGGGCATTTGGAATGAGGAGAAGACAGTAGGGCCTTTAGAGAGGAGAGGACAGAAAGCATCCATAAAGAGAAGAGAACAGAAGGGCATCCAGGGAGAGGACAGAGCAGAAGGTCATCCAGAGAAAAGAGGACAAAAGGGCATCAAGAGAGAGGAGAGGACAGAAGGTCATCCAGAGATAGGAGATGACAGAAGGGCATCCAGAGAGAGGAAAAGAAAAATAGGGAATACAGAAAGAAGAGAGAACAGAAGTGCATCCAGAGAGAGGAGAAGACAGAAGGGCATGCAGAGAGAGGAAAAGAAAAATAGAAAATGCAGAGAGAGGAGAGAACAGAAGTGCATCCTGAGAGAGGAGACAACAGAAGGGTATGTGGAGAGAGGAGAGAACAGAAGGGCATCCAGAAACAGGAGAGAACCAAAGGGCATTGGGAGATAGGAGAATTCAGAAGGGAATCTAGAGAGAGGAGAGGACAGAAGGACATCCCCAGAGAAGAGAGAACAGAATGGCATCAGAGAGGGGAGAAGACAGGAGGGCATCCAGAAAGAGGAGAGGATAGAATGGCATCCAGAAAAAGGAGAGGACAGAAGGGCATCCAGAGAAGGAGAAGACTGAAGCAAACCCAGAAAGAGAAATGAACAGAAGGGCATTCGGAGAGAGGAGAGAACAGAAGGGCATCGGGAGAGAGGAGAAGACAGAAGGTCATCCAGAGGGAGGAGAGCAAAGAAGGGCATCTACATAAAATAGTACTGAATTCCATAGAGAGAGGAGAAGACAGAAGGGCATCCAGAGAGAGGAAAAGAAAAATAGGGAATCCAGAAAGAGGAGAGAACAGAAGTGCATCCAGAGAAGGGAGAAGACAGAAGGGCATCCAGAGAGAGGAGAAGAGAGAAGGCATCCAATGGAGAAGAGGACTGATGGGATCCTAATAGAGGAGAGTACAGAAGGCATTCAGGGAGAGAAGTGAACAGAAGAGCATCCAGAGAGAAGAGAGGACCGAAGGGCATACAGAGAGACGAGAAGACAAAAAGGAATCCAAAGAGAGGAGACTACAGAAGGTCATTTGGAGAGAGGAGAAGACAGTAGGGCCTCCAGAGAGCAGAGGACAAAAGGGCATCCATAAAGAGAAGAGAACAGAAGTGTGGGGCAGAAATCTCGCGGGTGGGGGTAGGGGGGAGGGAGTCCGGCGACAGAGTCTCAGGGCGATCCGGCATCAGGGCTTCCCGCGCCGCCAGCGGAGGATCCCACATTCATGCATCTGTTGGTGGGCGGGCCGGCGGCTGCATCGGCAAGGTTCCAGGGTTCCAAAAGCTGGGAATCAGGCAGAGAGACCATTGACACGTGGAGTTCGGTTTTCCAAAGCGTTTATTGTTCATGGCGTGGTGAATGGGCGCAACTGGTATGCTTCCCCTTACCCCCAAAAGCCAGGGGAGACCAGTCTTATAGGGAAGGGAGAAAGGGGAGGGAATAACTTAATTAGCTATGCCCCTGGCCTTTTGATAATTCATTAATATTTAAATCTCTGGAGGTAGAGACTTGTTAATCACGCCCCTACCTGTGCCTTACGTGACTGAAGGTAACAGGTTAAATGGAGTTACCTCGTCCAAGGCCCAACACAAAGGGCATCAAGGGAGAGGACAGAAGAAAAGGGCATCAAGAGAAAAGAGGACAAAAGGGCATCCAGAGAGAGGAGAGAAAAGAAGAACATCCAGAGAAGGAGAAGACAGAAGCGAATCCAGAGAGAGGAGAGAACAGAAGGGCATTCGGACAGAGGAGAGAACAGAATGGCATCAGGAGAGATGAGAAGACAGAAGGTCATCCAGAGAGAGGAGATGGCAGAAAGGCTTCCAGAGATAGTAAAACAAAAATAGGGAATCCAGAAAGAGCAGAGAATAGAAGTGCATCCAGAGAGAGGAGAAGACAGAAGGGCATCCAGAGAGAGGAGAAGATAGAATGGCATACAGAGAGAGGAAAAGACAGAAGAAAATCCAGAGAGAGGAGAGAACAGAAGGGCATCCAGAGAGAGGAGAAGACAGAATGGCATCTGCACAGAGGAGAGAACAGAAGAGCATCCAGAAAGAGGAGAGAACACAAGGTCATCAAGAGAGAAGAGAAGACAGAAGGGAATCCAGAGAGAGGAGAGAACAGAAGGACATCGGGAGATAGAAGATAGAAGGTCATCCAGAGAGAGGAGAGCAAAGAAGGGCATCCAAATAAAATAGTACAGAAGACCATACAGAGAGGGGTGAAGACAGAAAGGCATCTAGATAGAGGAGAGAACAGAAAGACATCTGGAGAGAGGAGAGAAGAGAAGGCCATCCAGTGAGAGAGTAGAGAACAGAAGGGCATCCAGAGAGAGGAGAAGACAGAAGGCTATTGGGAGATAGGAGAAGACAGAAATGCATCCATAGAGAGGAGAGCAAAAAAGGTCATCCACATAAAATAGTACAGAAGGCCATACAGGGAGAGAATACAGAAGGGAATCCAAAGAGAGGAGAGAACAGAAGGGCATTCAGAGAGAGAAGAAGACAGAAGGGCCTCCAAAGAGGAGAGGACAGAAGGGCATCCATAAGGAGAAGAGAACAGAAAGGCATCAAGGGAGAGGACAGAACAGAAGGGCATCCAGAGAGAAGAAGACAAAAGGGCATCCAGAAAGAGGAGAGAACAGAAGGGCATCCACAGAAGGAGAAGACAGAAGTGAATCCAGAGAGAGGAGAGAACAGAATGGCATTCGGAGAGAGGAGAGAACAGATGGGCATCGGGAGAGAGGAGAAGACAGAAGGTCATCCAGAGAGAGGAGATGACAGAGGGCATCCAGAGAGAGGAGAGAACAGATGGGCATCGGGAGAGAGGAGAAGACAGAAGGTCATCCAGAGAGAGGAAAAGAAAAATAGGAAATCCAGAAAGAGGAGAGAACAGAAGTGCACCCAGAGATAGAAGACAGAAGGGAATCCAGAGATAGGAGAGGATAGAATGGCATCCAATGAGAGGCAAAGACAGAAGGGAATCCAGAGAGAGGAGAGAACAGAAGGGCATACAGAGAGAGGAGAGACCAGAAGAGCATCCAGAGAGAGGAGAAGACAGAAGAGCATCCTGAGAGAGGAGAACAGAAGAGCATCCAGAAAGAGGAGAGAACAGAAGGTCATCAAGACAGAGGAGAAGACAGAAGGGAATCCAGAGAGAGAAGAGAAGAGAAGGGCATCCAGATAGAGGAGAGAACAGAAGGTTACCAATAGAGAGGAGAAGACAGAAGGGCATCTAGATAGAGGAAAAGACAGAAGGGCATCTAGATAGAGGAGAGAACAGAAGGGCATCCAGAGAGAGGAGAGAGCAGAAGGGCATCCAGAGTGAGGAGAAGACAGAAAGGCATCCAGAAAGAGAAGAAGAGAGAAGCCATCCAGATGGATAAGAGGACCTACAGGGATCCTGAAAGAGGAGAGGACAGAAGGCATTCATGGGGAGAAGAGAACAAAAGGGCATTCAGAGAGAAGAGAGGACAGAAGGGCATATAGAGAGGGCAGAGAACAGAAGGGCATCCAAAAACAGGAGAACACAGAAGGACATCAGGAGATAGGAGAGGACAGAAGGGCATCCAGAGAGAGGAAAAGAAAAAAGAAAGGGAAACAAAAAAGAGCAGAGAACAGAAGTGCATCCATAGAGAGGAGAAGACTGAAGGGCATCCAGAGAGAGAAGAAGAGAGAAGGCATCCAAATGGAGAAGAGGACCGACGGGCATCCTGAGAGAGGAGAGTACAGAAGGCATTCAGGGAGAGAAGAGAAGTTCATCCAGAGAGAAGAGAGGACAGAAGTGCATCTAAAGAGAGCAGAGAACAGAAGGGCATCCAGAGAGAGGAGAAGACAGAAGGCTATCGGGAGATAGGAGAAGACAGAAGTGCATCCATAGAGAGGAGATCAAAAAAGGGCATCCACATAAAATAGTACAGAAGGCCACACAGAGAGAGAAGGCAGAAGGGAATACAAAGAGAGGAGAGAATAGAAGGGCATATGGAGAGAGGAGAAGACAGAACGGCCTCCAGAGAGGAGAGGACAGAAGGACATCCATAAAGAGAAGAGAACAGAAGGGCATCCAGGGAAAGGACAGAACAGAAGGGCATCCAGATGGTAGAGGACAAAAGGGCATCCAAAGAGAGGAGAGAACAGAAGGACATCCAGAGAAGGAGAATACAGAAGCGAATCCAGAAAGAGGAGAGAACAGAAGGGCATTGGGAAAGAGGAAAGATCAGGTGGGCATCGGGAGAGAGGAGAATACAGAAAGTCATCCACAGAGAAAGGAGATGACAGAAGGGCATCCAGAGAGAGGAAAAGAAAAATAGGGAATCCTGAAAGAGGAGAGAACTGAGGTGCATCCAGAGAGAGGAGAAGACAGAAGGGCATCCAGAGAGAGGAGAGGATATAATAGCATCCAAAGAGAGGAAAAGACAGAAGAGTATTCAGAGAGAGGAGAGAACAGAAGGGCATGCAGAGAGAGGAGAGACCAGAAGAGCATCCAGAGAGACGAGAAGACAGAAGGGCATCTGGGGATAGGAGAGAACAGAACAGCATCCAGAAAAATGAGAGAACAGAAGGTCTTCCAGAGAGAGGAGAAGACAGAAGGGAATCCAAAGGGAGGAGAGAACAGAAGGGCATCAGGAGATAGGAGAAGACAGAAGGGCATCCAGAGAGGAGAGCAAAGAAGAGCATCCACATAAAATAGTACAGAAGGCCATACAGAGAGATGAGAACACACAAGAGCATCTAGATAGAGGAGAGAACAGTAGGCCATCCAGAAAAAGGAGAGAAGAGAAGGGCATCCAGAGCAGGAGAAGACAGAAGCGAATACAGACAGACGAGTGAACAGAAGGGCATTCGGAGAGAGGAGAGACCAGAAGGGCATCAGGAGAGAGGAGAAGACAGAAGGGCATTTGTCTTCTCCTCTCTCTCTTAATGTCATTCTGGTCTCTCCTCTCTTTGGATGCTCCTCTGTTCTCTCCTCTCTCTGGATGCCCTTCTGTTCTCTCCTCTCTCTGGATGCCCTTCTGTTCTCTTTTCTCTCTGCATTCCCCTTTTGTCTTCTCCTCTCCCTGGATGCCCTTCTCTTCTATCCTCTCTCTAGATGCCCATTTGTCCTCTATTCTCTCTGGATTCCTCTCTGTTCTCTCATATCTCTGGATGCCCTTCTGTGCTCTTCTCTCTCTGGAAGCCCTTCTGTTCTCTCTTCTCTCTCTATGCCCTTCTGTTCTATCTTCTCTCCAGATGCCCTTCTGTCTTCTCCTCTCTCGGAATGCCCTTTTGTCCTCTCTAATCTATGGATTCTCTTCTGCCCTCTCCTCTTTGGATGCCCTTCTGTCCTCTCCTCTCTCTGGATGCACTTCTGTTCTCTCCTCTACTTGGATTCTTTTTTTGTCTTCTCCTCTCACTGTATGCCCTTCTCTTTTCTCCTCTTTCTAGATGCTCTTCTGTCCTATATTCTCTCTGGATGCCTCTCTGTTCTCTCGTTTCTCTGGATGTCCTTCTGTGCTCTCCTCTCTCTCAATGCCCTTCTGTCCTCTACTCTTTCCCGATGCCGTTCTGTCTTCTCCACTCTCCCTATGCTCTTCTGTTCTCTCGTTTCTCCCGATGTCCTTCTGTCTTCTCCTGTCTCTGGATTCCCTGACAATTTTCTCCCCACTCTGGATACCCTTCTGTCTTTTCATCTCTCTAGATGCCCTTCTATGTTCTCCTCTCTCAAAATGCCCTTCAGTCCTCTTCTCTCTTTGGATATCCTTCACTCTTCTGCTCTTTCTGGATGGGCTTCTGTTCTCTCCTCTTTCTGGATTTTCTACTGTTCTCTCATCTCTCTGGATGTGCTTCTCTCCTCTCCTCTTGGATGTCCTTCTGTCCTCTCCCCTCTCTGGATGCCCTTCTGTCTTCTCCTTTCTCTGGTTGCCCTTCTGGTCTCTCCTCTTTCTGGATGCCCTTCTGTTCTCTCCTCTATCTAGATGCCTTTCTGTTCTCTCCTCTATCTATGTGCCCTTCTGTCTTCTCCTCTCTCTGTATGACCTTCTTTACTCTTTTCTCTGGATACCCTTCTGACCTCTTCTCTCTCTGGATGCCCTTCTTTTCTCTCTTCTCTATGGAGGCCATTCTTCAACTCCTCTCTCTGGAAGTCCTTCTGTCTTCTCCTATCTCCTGATGCCCTACTCTCTTCTCTTTCTGGATACCTTTCTGTTCTCTACACCTCTACATGTCCTTCTGTGCTCTCCTCTCTCTCGATGCCCTTCTGTCCTCTACTGTCTCTTAATGTCATTCTGTCTTCTCCACTCTCCCTATGCCCTTCTTTTCTCTCGTCTCTCCCGATGTCCTTCTGTCTTCTCCTCTCTCTGGATTCCCGACAATTTTCCCCCACTATGGATACCCTTCTGTCTTCTCATCTCTCTAGATGCCCTTCTTTGTTCTCTCTCCAAATGCCCTTCAGTCCTCTTCTCTCTTTGAATGTCCTTCACTCTTCTGCTCTTTCTGGATGGGCATCTGTTCTCTCCTCTTTCTGGATACTCTACTGATCTCTCATCTCTCTGGATGCACTTTGTTCTCTCCTCTGGGATGTCCTTCTGTCCTCTCTCCTCTCTGGATGCCATTCTTTCTTCTCCTTCCTCTGGTTGCTCTTCTGTTCTCTCCTCTATCTAGATGCCCTTCTGTTCTCTCCTCTATCTATGTGCCCTTTTGTCTTTTCATCTCTCTGTATGGCCTTCTTTACTTTTTTGTCTGGATGCCCTTCTGACCTTTTCTCTCTCTGGATGCCCATCTTTTCTCTCTTCTCTCTGGAGGCCATTCTGTCAACTCCTAACTCTGGAAGCCCTTCTGTCTTCTCCTGTCTCAAGATGCCCATCTCTCTTCACCTCTTTCTGGATACGTTTCTGTTCTCTACTCCTCTACACGCCCTTCTGTCCTCTATTCTCTCTGGATGCCCTTATGTTCTCTCCTATCTCTGGATGTTCTTCTGTCTTCTGCGCTCTCTGGATACCGTTCTATTCTCTACTCTCCCTGATGCACTTCTGTCTTCTCTTTGCTCTGGATGCCCTTCTGTTCTCCCTCCCTGTAGATGTGTTTCTGTCTTCTCATCTCTCTGGATGCCCTTCTGTCCTCTCCTCTCTCTGGATGCCCTTCTTCACACTCCTCTCTCTGGATGCCCTTCTGTTGTCTCCTCTCTCTGGATGCCCTTCTGTCCTCTCCTCTCTCTGGATGCCCTTCTGTTCTCTCTTCTCGCTGGATTCCTGTTTTGTCTTCTCCTCTCGTTGGATGCCCTTTTCTTCTCTCCTCTCTCTAGATGCCTTTCTGTCCTCTCTTCTCTCTGGATGCCTCTCTGTTCTTTCGTCTCTCTGGATGCCCTTCTGTGCTCTCCTCTCTCTGGATGCCCTTTTGTCTTCTCTGCTCTCTGGATGCCCTCTGTTCTCCCCTCTCTGTGGATGTGTTTCTGTCTTCTCCTCTCTCGATGCCCTTCTCTTCTCTCCTCTCTCTGGATGCCATTCTGACCTCTCCTCTCCATGGATGCCCTTCTGTCTTCTCCTCTCTCTGGATGGCTTTCTGTTCTCTCCTCTCTCTAGAACCCTTCTGTCCTCTCCTCTCTCTAGATGCCCTTCTTCAGTCTCCTCCCTCTGGATGCCCTTGTTTCCTCACCTCTCACTGGATGCACTTCTGTCCTCTCCTCTCTCTGGATGCCCTTTTGTTCTCTCCTCTGTCTGGATTCTTTTATTGTTTTCTCCTCTCACTGGCTGCCCATCTCTTCTATCCTCTCTCTAGATGCCCTTTGATCCTCTATTCTCTCTGGATGCCCTTATGTTCTCTCCTATCTCTGGATGTTCTTCTTTCTTACCCGCTCTCTGGATACCGTTCTATTCTCTACTCTCCCTGGATGCATTTCTGTCTTCTCTGTGCTCTAGATTCCCTTCTGTTCTCCCCTTTATGTGGATGTGTTTCTGTCTTCTCCTCTCTCTGGATGCCCTTCTGTTCCCTCCTCTCTCTGGATGCCCTCCTGTCCTCTCCGCTCTATGGATGCCCTTCGGTCTTCTCCTCTCTCTGGATGGCTTTCTGTTCTCTCCTCTCTCTGGATCATTTCTGTCCTCTTCTCTCTATAGATGGCCTTCTTCACACTCCTCTCTCTGGATGCCCTTCTGATCTCTTCTCTCACTGGATGCCCTTCTGTCCTCTCCTTTCTCTGGATGCCCTTCTGTTCTCTACTCTCTCTAGATTACCTTTTTTCTTCTTCTCTCGCTGGATGCCCTTCTCTTCTCTCCTCTCTCTAGATGCCTTTCTGTCCTCTATTTGCTCTGGATATCTCTCTGTTCTCTCATCTCTCTGGATGCCCTTCTGTGCTCTCCTCTCTCTGGATGCTCTTCTGTCCTCTCCTCTCTCTGGATGCCCTTCTGTCTTCTCTGCTCTCTGGATGCCCTTCTGTTTTCCCATCTCTGTGTATGTGTTTCTGTCTTCTACTCACTCGATGACCTTCTCCTCTCTCTGGATGCCCTTCTGAACTCTCGTCTCCATGTATACCCTTCTGTTTTCTCCTCTCTCTGGATGCCTTTCTTCAGTCTCCTCTCTCTGGATGCCCTTCTTTCCTCACCTCTCTCTGGATGCCCTTCTGTCATCTCCTCTCTCTGGATGCCCTTCTGTTCTCTCCTCTCACTGCATTCCCTTTTTGTCTCTTTGTCTTGCTGGATGCCCTTCTCTTCTATCCTCTCTCTAGATGCCCTTCTGTCCTCTATTATCTCTGGATTCCTCTCTGTTCTCTTGTCTCTCTGGATGCCCTTCTGTCCTCTCATCTCTCTGGATTAAAATCTGTTCTCTCCTCTCTCCGGATGCCCTTCTGTTCTCTCCTCTCTCTGGATGCCCTTGTGTCTTCTCCTCTCTCTGGATGCATTTCTGTTCTCTCCTCTCTCTGGATTCCCTTCTGTCTTCTCCTCTCTCTTGATGCCCTTCTGTCTTCTCCTCCCTCTTGATGCCCTTCTATCCTCTCCTCTCTCTGGATGCCCTTCTGTCTTCTCGTCTCTCTGGATGCCCTTCTGCTCTCTCCTCTCTCTGGATGCCCTTCTTTCCTCTTCTCTCTCTGGATGCCTTTCTGTCTTCTTCTCTCTCCCTATGCCATTCTGTTTTCTCGTCTCTCCAGCTTCCCTTCTGTCTTCTCCTCTCTCTGGATGTCCTTGTGGTCTCTCCTCTCTCTGGATGCTCTTCTGTTCTCTCCTCTCTCTGGATGCCCTTCTGCTCTCTTCTTTCACTGGATGCCATTCTGTTCTCTCTTCTCTCTACATTTCCTTCTGTCCTCTATTCTCTCTGGATTCCTCTCTGTTCTCTCGTCTCTCTGGATGCCCTTCTGTGGTCTCCTGTCTCTGGATGTCCTTCTGTCCTCTACTTTCTCTGGATGCCCTTCTGTATTCTCCTCTCTCTGGATGCCCAACAATTTTCTCCTCACTCTGGATACCCTTCTGTCTTATTTTCTCTATGGATGCCCTTCTGCTCTCTTTCTCTCTCTGAACTCCCTTCTGTTCTCTCATATATCTGGATTCCCTTCTGTCTTCTCTTATCTATGGATGCCCTTCTGTTCTGCCCTTTTTCTTGATGCCCCTCTCTCCTCTTCTCACTCTGGATGCCCTTATGTTCTCTCCTCTCTCTAGATGCCCATCTGTTCTCTCCTCTATCTAGATGAACTTGTGTGTTCTCCTCTCTCGGTATGGCCTTCTGTACTCTTTTATGTGGATGCCCTTCTGTTCTCTCCTCTCTCTGAAAGCCCTTCTATCTTATCTTCTCTCTGGATGTCCTTCAGTTCTCTCCTCACTCTGGATGTCCTTCTGTCCTCTCCTCTCTCTGGATGTCCTTCTTTTCTCTCCACTCTCTAGATGCCCTTCTGTTCTCTCCTCTACCTAGATGCCCTTCTCTCTTCCTTCTTTGTATGACATTCTATACTCTTTTCTGTGGGTGTCCTGTTCTCTCCTCTCTCTGAAAGCCCTTCTATCTTATCTTCTCTCTGGATGTCCTATAGTTCTCTCCTCACTCTGGATGTCCTTCTGTCCTCTCCTCTCTCTGGATGTCTTTCTTTTCTCTCCACTCTCTAGATGCCCTTCTGTTCTCTCCTCTACCTAGATGCCCTTCTCTCTTCCTTCTTTGTATGGCATTCTATACTCTTTTCTGTGGGTGTCCTTCTGTCCTCTCTCTCTCTGCATGCCCTTCTGCTCTCTCTTTTCTCTGGCGGCCATTCTGTCCTCTCCTCTCTCTGGATGCCCTTCTGTCTTCTCGTATCACCCAATGTCCTTCTCTCTTTTCCTCTTTCTAGATGCACTTCTGTTCTCTGCTCTCTCTAGATGCCTTTCTGTCCTCTCCTCTCCATGGATGCCCTTCTGTCCTCTCCTTTCTCATGATGCCTGTCTCTCCTCTTCTCCATCTGGATGCCTTCTCTCTTCTCCTTTTTCGGTTTCCCTTCTGTTCTCTCCTCTCTCGGGAAGCCCTTCTGTCTTCTCCCCTCTCAGGATGCAATTCTGTTCTCTCCTCTCTCTATAGGCCATTCTGTCCTCTCCTCTCTCTGGATGCCATTCTTTCTTCTCCTATTTCCTGATGCCCTTCTGTCTGCTTCTCTTTCTGGATACCCTTCTGCTCTCTGCTCTCTCTACATGCCCTTTTGTCCTGTATTTTCTATGGATGCTATTATGTTCTCTCCTCTCTCTGGATGTACTTCTGTCTTCTCTACTCTCTGGATAACATTCAATTCTCTACTCTCTCTCTGGATGCCCTCCTTTCTTCTCCACACTCTGGATGACCTTCTGTTCTCTCCTCTCTGTGGATGCCTTTCGGTTTTCTCCTCTAACGATGCCCTTCTGTCCTCTCCTCTCTCTGGATGCCCTTCTGAACTCTCCATAGATGCCCTTCTGATCTCTTTTTTCTCTGAATGTACTTCTGTTCTCTCCTCTCTCTTGATGCCTTTCTGTCTTCTCCTCTCTCTGGAAGGCTTTCTGTTCTCTCCTCTCTCTGGATTCCCTTCTGTCTTCTCTTCTCTCTGGATGAACTTCTATCCTCTTCTCTCTCTGGATGCCCTTTCGTCTTCTCCTCTCTCTGGATGCACTTCTGTTCTCTCCTCACTCTGGATTCCCTATTTTTCTTCTCCTCTCTCTGGATGCCCTTCTGTCATCTCCTCTCTCTATATGACCTTCTGTCTTCTCCTCTCCCCCAATGCCCTTCTGTTCTCTCCTCTCTCTGAATTCGCTTCTGTCTTCTCTTTCTCTGTATGTGACCTCTTCTCTCTGGATGCCCTTCTGTTCTCTCCTCTCTCTGGATGCCCGTCTGTCCTCTTCTCCATCTAGATTCCTTCTCTCTTCTCCTCTTTCTGGATGCCCTTCTTTTCTCCCCTCTCTCTGGAAGACCTCCTGTTTTCTCCCCTCTCTTTATGCCCTCCTGTTCTCTCATCTCTCTAGATGCCATTCTGTCTCTTCATCTCTTTATATGGCCTTCTTTACTCTTTTCTGTGCATGCCCTTCTGCCCTCTCCTCTCTCTGGATGCCCTTCTTTTCTCTCTTCTCTCTGGAGATCATTCTGTCCTCTCCTCTCTCTGGATGCCCTTCTTTCTTCTGCTCCGACTGGAAGCCCTTCTGTCATCTCCTCTCTATGGATGCCCTTCTGTGTTCCCCTCTCTCATTATGCCCTTCTGTTCTCTCGTCTCTCCGGGTTCCCTTCTGTCTTCTCCTCTCCCTAGATGCCCTTCTTCTCTCCTCTCTCTGGAAGCCCTTATGTTCAATCCTCTCTGCAGATGTCCTACTCTCTTCTTCTCTCTATGGATGCCCTTCTGTTCTCTCCTCTCTCTGGATGCTCTTCTCTTCTCACCTCTCTCTAGATTCCCTTCTGTCTTCTCCTCTCCCTTGATGCCCTTCTGTTCCTCTGCATTCTGGATGCCCTTCTGTTCTATCCTCTCTCTGGATGCCCTTCCATCTTCTCCTCTCTCTGTATGCCCTTCTGCTCTCTCCTCTCTCTGGATGCCATTCTGTTCTCTGCTCTCTCTGGATTCCCTTGTGTGTTCTGCTCTCTCTGGATGCCGTTATGTCCTCTCCTCTCTCTGGATGCCCTTCTGTCTTCTCCACTTTCTGGATGCATTTCTGTTCTCTCCTATCTCTGGATGCACATCTGTTGTCTCCTCTCTCCTGATGCCCTACTGTTCTCTACTCTCTCCGAATGCTTTTCTGTTCTCTCCTCTCTCTGTATTCACTCTGTCTACTCCTTCACTGGATGCCCTTCTGTTCTCTTCTCTCTGTGGATGTGTTTCTGTCTTCTCCTCTTTCCGGATGCATTTCTGTTCTCTCCTCTCTCTGGATGCCCTTCTGACCTCTTTTGCCATGGATGCCCTTCTCTCTTCTCCTCTCTCTTGATGGCTTTCTGTTCTTTCCTCTCTCTGGTTCCCTTGTGTCGTCTACTCTCTCTGGATGCCCTTCTTCATTCTCCTCTCTCTGGATGCCCTTCTGTCCTCTCCTATCTATGGATGTCCTTCTGTTCTCTCCTCTATCTGGATTCTTTTCTTGTCTTCTACTCTCGCTGGATGCCCTTCTCTTTTCTCCTCTCTCTAGATGACCTTCTGTCCTACATTCTCTCTGGATGCCTCTCTGTTCTCTTGTTTCTCTGGATGTCCTTCTGTGCTCTCCTCTCTCTCGATGCCCTTCTGTCCTCTACTATCTCTGGATGCCCTTCTGTCTTCTCCTCTCTCTAGATGCCCTTCTGTGTTCTCCTCTCTCCAAATGCCCTTCAGTCCTCTTCTCTCATTGGATGTCCTTCACTCTTCGGCTCTCTCTGGATGGGCTTCTGTTCTCTCCTCTTTCTGGATTCTCTCCTGTTCTCTCATGTCTCTGGATGTGCTTCTGTTCTCTCCTCTGGGATGTCCTTCTGTCCTCTCTTCTCTCTGGATGCCCTTCTGTCTTCGCCTTTCTTTGGTTTCCCTTCCGTTCTCTCCTCTCTCTGGATGCCCTTTTGTCCTCTCCTCTCTCTGGATACCCTTTTGTTGTATCCTCTCTCTGGATGCCCTTCTGTTCTCTACACTCTCTGGATGCCCTTGTGTATTCTTCTCTCTCTAGATGCCCTAATGTTCTCTCTTCTCTCTGGATTCCCTTCTGTCTTCTCCTCTCTCTGGATGACCTTCTGTTCTCTTCTCTCCCTCGATGCCCTTCTGTCATCTCCTCTCTCTCTGGATGCCATTCTGTCCTCTTCTCCATCTAGATTCCTTCTCTCTTCTCCTCTTTCTGGATGCCCTACTGTTCTCCCCTCTCTCTTGAAGCCCTCCTGTCTTTTCCCCTCTTTGGATTCCCTTCTGTTCTCTCCTCTCTCTAGATGAACTTCTGTTCTCTCCACTATCTAGATGCCCTTCTGTCTTCTCCTAACTCTCTATGGCCTTCTTTACTCTTTTCTGTGGATGCCCTTCTGCCCTCTCCTCTCTCTGGATACTCTTCTTTTCTCTCTTCTCTCTGGAGGCCATTCTGTCCTCTCATGTCTCTGGATGCCTTTCTGACTGCTCCTAACTCCTGATCCCCTTCTGTCTTCTCCTCTTTCTGGATACCCTTGTGTTCTCTGCTCTCTCTACATGCCCTTCTATTCTCTATTCTCTCTGGATGCCCTTATTTTGTCTTTTTTCTCTGGATGTTCTTCTGTCTTCTCTGCTCTCTGGATACCGTCCTATTCTCTACTCTCCCTGGATTTCCTTCTTTCATCTGTGCTCTCTGGATGCCCTTCTGTTCTCCCATCTCTGTGGAGGTGTTTCTGTCTTCTCTTCTCTTTGGATGCCCTTCTTTTCTCTCCTCTCACTGGATGTCCTTCTGTCATCTCCTCTCTACCTATGCCCTTCTGTTCTCTCGTCTCTCTGGCTTCTCTACTGTGTTCTCCTTTTTCTGGATGACCTTTTGTTCTCTCCTCTCTCTGGATGCCCTTCTGTCTTCTCCTCTCTCTGGATGCCCTTCTGCTCTCTCCTCTCTCTGGATGCCCTTCTCTTCTCTCCTCTCTCCGATGGCCTACTGTCTTCTCCTCTCTGGATGCCCTTCTGCTCTCTCCGCTTTGTAGATTCCCTTCAGTTTTCTCCTCTCTCTGGATTTCCTACAGCTCTCTCATTTTTTAGATACCCTTATGTTCTCTGAACTCTCCTGATGCCCTTCTGCTTTCTCCTCTCTCTGGATGCCCTTCTGTCTTCTCCTCTCTTTGAATGCCCTTCTGTCCATTCCTCTCTATGGATGCCCTTCAGTCTCCTCCTCTCTTTGGATGTCCTTTGTTCTCTCCTCTTTCGGGATTCCCTTCTTCCCTCTCCTCTCTCTGGATGCCCTTCTGTCTTCTCCTCCCTCTGGATGCCCTTGTATCCTCTTCTTCCTCTTTGTGCCCTTCTGTCTTCTCCTCTCTTCCTATGCCCTTCTGTTTTCTCATCTCTTCCGCTTCCCTACTGTCTTCTCCTCTCTCAGGATGCCCTTCTACACTCTCCTCTCTCTGGATGCCCTTCTGTTCTCTCCTCTCTCTGGATTCCCTTTTGTCTTCTCTTCTTTCTTTTTGCCCTTCTTTTCTCTCCACTTTCTGGATGCCCTTCTGTCCTCTCCACTCTCTGGATTTCCTTTTTGTCTTCTCCACTCGCTGGATGCCCTTCTCTTCTCTGCTCTCTCTAGATGCCCTTCTGTCATCTATTTTCTCTGGATGCCTCTTGCTTCTCTCATGTCTCTGGATGCTCTTCTGTGCTCTCCTCTCTGGATGCTCTTCTGTACTCTCCTCTCTCTGGATGCCCTTCTGTCTTCTCTGCTCTCTGGATGCCCTTCTGTTCACCCCTCGCTGTGGATGTGTCTCTGTCTTCTCGTGTCTCTATGCCCTTCTCTTCTCTCCTCTCTCTGGATGCCCTTCTGAACTCTCCTCTCAATGGATGCCCTTCTGTCTTCTCCTCTCTTGGATGGCTTTCTGTTCTCTCCTCTTAATGGATCCCTTTTGTCCTCTCCTCTCTCTGGATGCCCTTCTTCAGTCTCCTCTCTCTGGATGCCCTTCTTCAATCTCCTCTCTCTGGATGCCCTTCTTTCCTCACATCTCTCTGGATGCCCTTCTGTTCTCTCCTCTCACTGTATTCCCTTCTGTCCTCTATTCTCTCTGGATCCCTCTCTGTTCTCTCATCTCTCTGGATGCCCATCTGTGGTCTTCTCTTTATGGATACCTTTCTGCTCTCTCCTCTCTCTGGCTGCCCTACCGTTATCTCCTAACTCTAGATTCCCTTCTGTCTTCTTCTCTCTCTGAATGCCTGAGTCTTTTCTCTTTACTCTCGATATCCTTTTGTCTTCTCTTCTCTCTAGATGCCCTTCTGTCCTCTCCTCTCTCTGGATGCTCTTCTGTTCTCTCCGCTCTCTGGATTCTTTTCTGTCTTCTCCTCTCTCTGGATGTTGTTCTCTTCGCTCCTCTCTCTGGATACTTTTCTCTATTCTCGTCTCTCCAAATGCCCTTCTTTTCTCTTCTCTCTCTGGATTCGCTCTGTCTTCTCCTTCTCTGTATGCCCTTCTGTTCTCTCCCCTCTCTAAATGCCCTTCTGTTTTCTCCTCTATATAGATGCCCTTCCGTTTTCTCCTCTCTCTGTATGGACTTTTTTAGTCTTTTCTGTGGATGCGCTTCTGACCACTCCTCTCTCTGGATGCCCTTCTTTTCTCTCTGGAGGCCATTCTGTCAACTCCTCTTCTTTGGAAGCCCTTCTGTCTTCTCCTATCTCCTGATGCCCTTCTGTCTTCTCCACTTTCTGGATACCTTTCTTTTCTGTACTATCTCTACATGCCCTTCTGTCCTCTATTCTCTCTGGATGCCCTTATGTTCTCTCCTATCTCCAGATGTTCTTCTGTCTTCTCTGCTCTCTGGATACCATTTTATTCTCAACTCTCCAGGGATGCACTTCTGTCTTCTCTGTGCTCTGGATGCCCTTCTTTTCTCCCCTACCTGTAGATGTGTTTCTGTTTCATCTCTCTCGGGATGCCCTTCTGTTCTCTCCTCTCTCTGGATGCCCTTCTGTCCTCTTGTCTCCATGGATGCCCTTCTGTCTCCTCCTCTCTCTGGATGGCTTTCTGTTCTCTCCTTTATCTGGATCCCAACTGTCCTCTCCTCTCTATGGATGCCCTTCATCACACTCCCCTCTCTGGATGCCCTTCTATTCTCTTCTCTCTTTGGATCCCTTCTGTCCTTTCCTCTCTCTGGATGCCCTTCTTCAGTCTACTCTTTGTGGATGCTCTTCTTTCCTCACCTCTCTCTGGATGCCCTTCTGTCCTCTCCTCTTCCTGGATGCCCTTCTGTTCTCCCCTCTCTGTGGATGTGTTTCTGTCTTCTCCTCTCTCGATGCCCGTCTCTTCTCTCCTAATTCTGGATGCCTTTCTGACCTCTCCTCTCTATGGATGCCCTTCTGTCTTCCCCTCTCCCTGGATGGCTTTCTGTTCTCTCCTCTCTCTCTCTGGATCCCTTCTGTCCTCTCCTCTCTCTGGATGCCCTTCTTTCCTCAAGTCTCTCTGAATGCCCTTCTGTCCTCTCCTCTATCTGGATGCCCTTCTGTTCTCTCCTCTCTCTGCATTCCCTTTTTGTCTTCTCCTCTGACTGGAAGCCCTTCTCTTCTCTCCTCTCTTTAGATGTCCTTCTGTCCTCTATTCTCTCTGGATGCCTCTCTGTTCTCTCATATCTCTGGGTGCCCTTCTGTACTCTCCTCTCTCTGGATGCTCTTCTGTCCTCTCCCATATCTGGATGCCCTCCTGTCTTCTCCGCTCTCTGGATGCCCTTCTTTTCTCCCCTCTCTGTGGATGTGTTTCTGTTCTCACCTCTCTCCAGATGCCCTTCTGTCTTCTCTCTCTAAATTCCCTTATGTCCTCTCCTCTCTCTGGATGCCCTTCTGTCTTCTCCTCTCTCTGGATACCCTTTTTCTCTCCTCTCTCAGGATTCTCTTCTTTCCTCTCCTCTCTCTGGATGACCTTCTGTCTTCTCCTCTCTCTGGATGCCCTACTGTCTTCTCCTCTCTTCTTATGCTCTTCTGTTTTCTCATCTCTTCAGCTTCCCTTCTGTCTTCTCCTCTGTCTGGATGTCCTTCTGCTCTCTCCTCTCTCTGGATGCTTTTCTGTTCTCTCCTCTCTCCCGATGCCCTACTGTCTTCTCCTCTTTCAGGATGCCATTCTGCTCTCTCTTCTCTCTGGATGCCCTTCTGTTTTCTCTGGATTCCCTTCTGCTCTATACTCTCTCTGGATGCCCTTCTGTTCTCTCCTCTCTCTGGATTCCCTTCTATCTTCTCCTCTCTCTGGAAGCCCTTCTGTTTTCTCCTCTCTCTAGATGCCCTTCTGTTCTCTTCTCTATCTAGATGCCCTTGTGTCTTCTTCTCTCTCTGTATGGCGTTCTTTACTCTTTTCTCTGGATGCCCTTCTGACCTCTTCTCTCTCTGGATGCCTTTCTTTTCTCTCTTCTTTCTGGAGGCCATTCTGTCAACTCCTCTCTCTGGAAGACTTTCTGTCTTCTCCTATCTCCCAATGCCCTTCTGTCTCCTTCTATTTCTGGATACCTTTTTATTCTCTGCTCTCTCTACATTCCCTTCTGTCCTCTATCCTCTCTGGTTGCCCTTATGTTCTCTCCTATCTCTGGATATTCTTATGTTTTCTCCACTCTCTGGATACCCATTTATTCTCTACTCTCCCTGGATTTTCTTCTGTCTTTTCTGTTCTCTGGATGCCCTTCTGTTCTTCACTCTCTGTGTATGTGTTTCTGTCTTCTCCTCTCTCTGGATGCCCCTCTTTTCTATCCTCTCTGTGGATGCCCTTCTGTCTTCTCCTCTCTACCTATGCCCTTCTGTTTTCTCATCTCTCTCGCTTCCCTTCTGTCTTCTCCTTTTTTTCTGGATGACTTTCTGTTCTCTCCTCTCTCAGGATGCCCTTCTGTCTTCTCCTCTCTCTGGATGCCCTTCTGCTCTCTCCTTTTCTGGATGCCCTTCTATTCTCTCCTCTCTCCGGATGCCCTTCTGTCTTCTTCTCTCTCTGGATGCACTTATGTCGACTCCTCTCTATGGATGCTCTTCAGTCTTCTCCTCTCTTTGGATGTCCATTGTTCTCTCCATTCTCGGGATTCACTTCTTCCCTCTCCTCTCTCTGGATGCCCTTCTGTCTTCTCCTCTTTCTGGTTGTCCTTCTGCTCTCTCTTCTCTCCAGATGTCCTTTTGTTCTCTCCTCTCTCTCTGAATGCCCTACTGTCTGTCTTCTCCTATCTCAGGATGCCCTTCTGCTCTCTCCTTTATCTGGATGTCCTTCTGTTCTCTTCTCTCTCTGGATGCCCTTCTGTCTTCTCCTTTTTCTGGATGCCCTTCTGTTCTCTCTTCTTTCTGGATGCCCTTCTGTTCTCTCCTCTCTCCGGATGCCGTTCTGTCTTCTCCTCTCTCTGGATGCCCTTCTGCTCTCTCCTCTCTCTGGATGCCCTTCTGTTCTCTGCCCTCTCTGGATTCCCTTCTGCCTTCTCCTCTCTCTGGATGCTGGTCTATCTTCTCCTCTCTCTGGATGCCCTTCTGACCTCTCCTCTCTCTGGATGCCCTTCTTCCTTCACCTCTTTCCCCATGCCCTTCTGTTCTCTCAATTCTTTCCATGCCCTTTAGTCTTCTCCTCTCTCCGTATGACCGACAATTTTTTCCTCACTCATGGATATCCTTTTGTCTTCTCCTCTCTCCAGATGCCCTTCGTTCTTCTTCTCTCTCTGGAGGTTTTTCAGTCTTCTGCTCTATCTGGATGGGCGTCTGTTCTCATCTCTTTCTGGATTCTCTCCTGTATTCTCATCTCTCTGGATGCCCTTCTGTTCACTCTTCTTTTGGGATGTCCTACTTTCCTCTCCTCTTTCTGGATGCCCTTCTGTCTTCTCTTTCTTTGGAAGCCCTGCTGTTCTCTCCTCTCTTTGGATTTCCTTCTGTCTTCTCCTCTCCCTGGATGCCCTAATGCTCTCTCCTCTCTCTGAATGCCCTTCTGTCTTCTCCTCTCTCTGGATTCACTTCTGTTCTCTCCTTTCTTTTTATGCCCTCCTGTTTTCTCCTCTCATCCGATGTTCTTTTATTCTCTCCTCTCTCTAGGTGCCCTTCTGTATTCTCCTCTCTGTTTATGCCCTTCTTTCACTCCTCTCTCTGCATGCCCTTCTTTACTCTCCTCTCTCTGGATGCGATTCTGTCCTTTTCTCTCTGGATGCCCTTCTTTACTCACCTCTCTCTGGATTCCCTTCTGTCTTCTCCTCTCTCTACATGCCCTTCTATTTTCTCCTCTCTCTATATTCCATTCTGTACTCTCATGTCTCTGAATGCCCGTCTATTATAATCTCTCTATGGATGCTTTTCTGTTCTTTTATCTCTCTGGATGCCATTTTGTCTCCTCCTCTCCCTGGATGCCCTTCTGTCTCTCTTCCTTCTGGATGCCCTTCTGTTGTCTCCTCTCTCTGGATGCCCTTCTGTTCTCTCCTCTCTCTAGATTCTCTTCTGTTTTGTCATATCTCTGGATGCCCTTCTCTTCTCTCTCTGGATGATCTTCTGTTTGCTTATCTCTCTGCATGCCCTTCTGTTCTCTCCTCTATATGGAAGATCTTCTGTTCTCTCATCTCTCTGGATGTTCGTGTGTCCTTTCCTCTTGCTAGAAGCCCTTCTGTCTTCTCCTCTCTCTGGATGCCCTTCTATTCTCTCATCTCTTGGGATATCCATTTGTCCTATCGTCTCTCTGGATGCCCTTCTGTCTTCTCCCTTCTCTGGATTCCCTTCTGTCTTCTCCGGTCTCTGGATACAGTACTATTCTCTACTCTCTTGTATGCCATTCTGTCTTCTCCTCTCTCTGGATGCCCTTCTATTCTCTCTTCTCTCGGGATGTCCTTCTGTCCTCTCCTCTCCATGTATGCGCTACTGTTCTCTCCTCTCTCTAGATGCCCTTT
The DNA here is from genome assembly GCF_011762505.2 of Arvicanthis niloticus. Classification (NCBI taxonomy): domain Eukaryota; kingdom Metazoa; phylum Chordata; class Mammalia; order Rodentia; family Muridae; genus Arvicanthis; species Arvicanthis niloticus. Next base: position 111,252 of record NW_023045893.1, read on the forward strand.
TTGTATTATCCTCTCTCTGATTGCCCTTCTCTTCTACCTTCTCTCAAGAAGCCCTTCTGTACTCTATTCTCTCTGGATGTCCTTCTGTTCTCTCGTCTCTCTGGATTCCCTTCTGTACTCTACTCTCTCTGGATGCCCTTCTGTCCTTTCCAGTGTCTAGAGGCCCTTCTGATTTCTCGTCTCTCCATATGCCCTTCTGTACTCTCCTCTCCCTGGATGCCATTCTGTCCTCTGCTCTCTCTGGATGCCCTTCTGTCTTCTCCTCTCTCCGGATGCTTTTTGGTCCTCTTCTCTCTCTGGATGTTCTTCAGTCTTCTGCTCTCACTGGATGGCCTTCTGTTCTCTCCTTTTTATGGATTCTCTTCTGTTCTCTCATATTCCTGGATGCCCTTCTGTTCTCTCCTCCCTCTGGATGCCCTTCTGTCTTCTCTGCTCTCTGGATGCCCTTCTGCTCTCTCCTCTCTCTGAATGCCGTTCTGTTCTCTCCTCTCTCTTGATGCTCATCTGTTCTCTTTTTTTTTCTGGATGCCCTTCTATTCTCTCATCTCTCCGGATGCCCTTATGCCTTTTCCTCACGCTGGATGGCTTTCTGTTCTCTCCTCTCTCGGGATGCCCTTCTGTCTTCTCCTATCTCAGGTTGCCATTCAATTCTCTCCTCAACCTGGATACCCTTCTGTCTTCTCCTCTTTCTGGATGCACTTCTGTTCTCTATTCTTTCTGGATTCTCTCCCGTCTATCATCTCTCTGTATGCCCTTCTGTTCTCTCTTCTTTCATGAGGTCCTTCTGTCCTCTCCTCTCTCTGGATGCCCTTCTGTCTTCTCCTTTCTCTGGATGCCCTGGTGTACTCTCCACTCTCTGGATGCCCTTTTTTCTCTCCTCTCTCTGGATATCCTACTGTTCTATCTTCTCTCTGGAAGCCCTTCTGTCTTCTACTTCTCTGAATTCCCTTTTGTACTCTCCTCTCTCTGGATGCCCTTTTTCTCTCCTCTCTCTGGATATCCTACTGTTCTCTCCTCTCTTGTATGCTCTTCTGTTCTCACCTCTTTCTGGATGCCCTTGTGTCCTCTTGTGTCTCTGGATGCCCTTCTGTGTTCTCCACTCTCTGGATGCCCTTTTACTCTCTCCTCTCTCCAGATGCCCTTATATCCTCTCCTCTCTGAATGCCCTTCTGTCTTCTCCTCTCTCCAAATGCCCTTGTGTTCTCTCCTATCTCTGGATTGCCTTCTGTCTTCTTCACTCTCTGGATGCCCTTCTGTTCTATCCTCTTTCTGGATGCACTTCTGTTTTCTCCTCTCTCTGAATACCCTTCTGTCTTCTCTTCTCTCTGGATGCCCTTCTGCTCTCTTCTCCCTGGAAGCATTTCTATTCTCTCCTCTCTCTGGATTCTCTTCTGTCTTCTTCTCTCTCTGGATGCCCTTCTGCTCTCTCCTCTCTCTGGATTCCCTGCTGTTATCTCCTCTCTCTGGATTCTCTTCTGTCTTCTCCTCTCTCTGGATGCTCTTCTGTTCTCTCTTCTTCTGGATGCCCTTGTGTTCACTCCTCTCTCTGGATGCCCTTTTGTCTTCTCCTTTTTTCTGGATAGCTTTCTGTTCTCTCCTCCCTCTGGATGCCCTTCTGTCCTCTCCTTTCTCTGAATGACCTGCTGTTTTCTCCTCTCTCTGGATGCCCTTCTGTTCTTTCCTTTCTCTGTGTTCCCTTTTTGTCTTGTCCTCTCTCTCTTGATGCCCTTCTGTTCTCTCCTCTTCTGGATGTCCTTCTGTTCACTCCTCTCTCTATTGATGCCCTTCTGTCTTCTCCTTTCTCTGGATAGCCTTCTGTTCTCTCCTTTCTCTAGTTGCCCTTCTGTCCTCTCCTATCTCTGTATGCACTTCTGCTCTCTCCTCTTTCCGGATGCCCTTCTGTCCTCTCCTTTCTCTAAATGACCTTCTGTCTTCTCCTCTCTCTGGATGCCCTTCTGTTCTTTCCTTTCTCTGTATTCCCTTTTTGCCTTCTCCTCTCTCTTGATGCCCTTCTGTTCTCTCCTCTCTCCGGATGCCCTTCTGTCTTCTCCTCTCTCTGGATAGCTTTCTGTTCTCTCCTCCTTCTGGATGCCCTTCTGTCTGCTCCTATCTCTGAATGCTTTTCTGCTCTCTCCTCTCTCTGAATGCCCTTCTGTCTTCTCCTCTCTCTACCTGCCCATCTATTTTAACCTCTCTATATATTCCTTTCTCTCCTCTAATCTCTCTGGATGCCCGCCTATTATGCTT